>NW_016108089.1:321011-368914 GCF_001604975.1 Cebus imitator | reverse complement strand
AAAAAAAAAAAAAAAAAATACAAAAGTTAGTGAGGCATGAGCCTGTAGTCCCAGCTCCTCAGAAGGCTGAGGTGAGGGTAACAGTTTGAGACCAGGAGCCTGTGCCGTGAGCTATGATAAAGTGACTGCCCTCCAGCCTGGGCTCTAAAAACATATGAATAAATAAAAATAAAATACAGTTAAACCCACTTTAAAGAAATAAATAGTATTCTTACCTGCTCAGGCATGCCCAGATGGGCATCTGCGAAAGACAGATTGCAGTGTGGGAGAAGGCATGGATGCCTTGGGAATGGCATAAAGGGCTGCCCCTTGTCCTTTCCACTGCACTGGGTGGGGCGCCACCTGCCAGATGTGAGCCTCGTGGGTAAGAAGTTGCCTTGGGCCTCTCTGCCTCTGTCTGTCTACTGTAATTTGTTATTTGCTCTTAACTCCTCTGAATTCTTGTGGCATTTCAGTTTTACTCCTTATCTGCATATGTTGTGTGGCAGATGCTGCTTTGGATCCCAGCGCTAAAATGTAAACTTTGCTAAGGACAGAGATCGCATTACTCTCCTCTTCAGAGTGAGAGAGACAGTCTGTAGTGCAGAGTCCGAGACATCTGAACCTGAATCCAAAGCCAGCCTTTTTAAAGTTGGATGACCTTGGACAGATGACAGTGTTTTGGAGGCTGTTTCCTCCTCTGGACAGTGAAGAAAATTATATAACACAAGGTTGATTTGGGACAAGCATCCTAGAGGCTGGCAGTAGTAGATACAAATACTTCGCTTATTTCCCTTCTTGTTAGTAGCGAATGCTTAGTAAGTGCTTGTAAAATGAATAAACAAAGCTGATATGTGTTTGTGGGAGGTGGGAAGTAGTTCCCGGGGAGGCCTGGAGAAACTCAGCGCAGTTAAATCTCAGGGAAGAGATCTAAATGGCTCGTCCCTCCTGTGCCATCCTTGCCTTCATGTTTCCTTTTCCAGCTGGTAATGACCGACCCTTCACCCTTGACGATTTACAGTACATGATCTTTCACACACCCTTTTGCAAGATGGTCCCGAGGTCTCTGGCTCGCCTGATGTTCAATGACTTCCTGTCAGCCAGCAGGGGCACACAGAGCAGCTCATATAAGGAGCTGGAGGCTTTCAGGTGAGTCCTCTTCTCAGGGAGTCTAGAGGCTAGTAGGGGGTGAGCAAGAAGGAGGCTCCCTCATGCCTTGAGTCTGGACCACCAGCACCCCTCTGGGGGACAGATAGCAATCCTCCACCACAACAGGAACGATCCCAAGTCCTTCCGCAGGGTAGTGGGTTGTTGCCTGGATAGGGCTCTCCCTGTGTTATTGCAGGGAAACAAGGGGGATGTGCCTGCAGTGCAGGATCAAGGCACTGTAAGAAACTACAGAGACGAAAGAAGGAAGGAAAGGAGGGAGGGAGGGAGGGAGGAAAGGGAAAGGAGGGAGGGAGGAAGGAAGAAAGGAAGGAAGAGAGGAAGGAAGGAAGGAAAGGAGGGAGGGAGGGAGGGAAGGGAAAGAAGGGAGGCAGGAAGGAAGAAAGGAAGGGAGGGAGGAAGGAAGGAAGAAAGGAAGGGAGGGAGGAAGGAAGGAAGGAAAGGAGGGAGGGAGGGAAGGGAAGGAAGGAAGGAGAAGAGGAAGGAAGGAGAAGGAAGGAAGGAAGAGAAGGTGGGAGGGAGGGAAGAAAGGAGGAAGGAGAAGGAAGGAAGGGAGGGAGGGACAGAGGAAGGAAGGAGAAGGAAGGAAGGAAAGAGAAGGAAGGAAGAAAGGGGAAGGAAGAAAGGGGAAGGAAGGAAGGGAGGGAGGGAAGGAAGGAAGGAAGGAAAGGAGGGTAGCTAAATCATTCAGTCAATCAACGTTTTCTGAACATGTTATGTGCCAGACATCGTACTAAGCTCTCAGGATACTAGAATGAATGTGACTCCATGGCCCCTGCCCTAGAGGATCTCACAGTCTATATAGACACAAACACAGAAGCAAATGATCACACTAGAGGGCAGCAGTTTGAGAAGCGTCAGGTCTCATTCCCACTTGCCATTGTCTGAATTCATGTGCTGCTTTTGCTTCAGTTTCTCCCATCTATAAAATGGAGATAGTCCAGCTCACCCACTTAGACGTGAAAAAGCAGGAAGAATGCTGTTTATTAATTCACTACACTAATACACTAATATTTAAAAAGAAATGTCTTCAATACAGTTTACACTAGGAAAGGAATCTTTCCCTTTCTTCTCGGTATCTTTTTATTTCAAATTTTGGTCAATTTTGTCAACAGTATAATAGGCTACCAATTGTAGCCCCTGCTAGTACTAGTACTACTAAACCTGCCACTAACTAAAACATCGAAATTAGTACAAACACTGTTTATAGGACTGGCCCTATCGAAACAAAAAGTGTAACATACACCAAAGTTAATAGCTTGATATCTTTAATATATAAAGATGTTATCAATGATAAAACAAATACCCTAGTAGAAAAACGAGCAAAGGATACAAACAGAAAAAGAAGAAATGTATGTAATCACATTTTAAATGTGAAGGTTCATTAATAAAAAGTTTAATCAAGTTACCATTTTCTCGACATAGTCCTTTTAAAATGGGAATACCCAGAGTTGTCAAGGCTATGGGAAAACGGGCAGTAGTGGCTATGTAAATGGATCAGGTGTTTTAAGAAGTAATAGGAGGACATGAAGCAAAAGCCTTGACGATGTGCAAACTTTGAGCTCAGTAATCCCACATGTTTAAAAGAACACCTATTGCCAGGCGCAGTTGTTCATGCCTGTAATTCCAGCACTTTGGGAGGCCGAGGCGGGTGGATCACAAGGTCAGGAGTTCGAGACCAGCCTGGCCAAAATGTTGAAACCCCATCTCTACTAAAGATACAAAAATTAGCTGGGCACGGTGGCACGTGTCTGTAATCCCAGCTACTCAGGAGGCTGAGGCAGGAGAATCGTTCGAACCTGGGAGGCGGAGGTTGCAGTGAGCCGAGATCGCACCATTGCACTCCAGCCTGGGTGACAGAGTGAGACTCGTCTCAAAAAAAAAAAAAAAAACACCTATCTAACCACCGTAGCGTTTTAACTAATGAGGAAGAAGAGTAGGGAGGTAGATAGGTTAAAGTCATGGTTAAAGTACCTCCTGTCATGGGCCATTCTTCAGCCTTTACAAATAATGTTATAGAATGTCATGGAAAATTATATACACATATACACACACGCTAAGGTAAGAAAGTATGCTGACCACAACACATAGCATGTTTCTTTTTAATTTTCCAGTAAACTGTATAAAAGTAGGGATAGATTTCACAAGAAAACTATGCCCTAAGTGCTCTCTCTGAATGGTAAGACTATTCGTGGTATGTTCGCCTTTGTGCTCTTCCGTATTTCCAAATATTGTAGAAAAAAACATGCGCCGAAAGTCTTCTTCCCGGAAGCTGTTACTTTTCCCCCCTCTCTCCCTCCCTCCCCTCCTGTGGCCTTTCACCTGGATACCTCTGGCTGCCTCACAGGGACCTAAAGCTGGAAGACACCTACAGCAACAAGGACCTGGATAAAGCACTTCTAAAGGCCTCTCAGGACATGTTCAACAAGAAAAGCAAGGCGTCCCTGTTCCTCTCCACGCACAATGGGAACATGTACACCTCATCCCTGTACGGGTGCCTGGCCTCACTTCTGTCGGGGTGAGTACTGTGTCTGGCTCCGTGCCCTCCATGCAGCCCCAACCCCCATGGTCTGAGAGGTTGACCAAGTGGAGTTTCTCTTCTGGCTCAGAAATTTAAAAGAAAGGAAGGGGCCTGGTGTGGTGGCTCATGCCTGTAATCTCAGCAGTTGGGGAGGCTCAGGCAGGCAGATCACCTGAGCCTAGAAGTTCGAGACCCATGAAACCTCATCTCTACAAAGCATGGTGGTATGCACGAGCGGTCCCAGCTACTCAGGAGACCGAAGTAGGAGGATGGCTTGAGCCCAGGAGTGGAAGGTTGCAGTGAGCTATGATTGTGCCACTGGACCCCAACCTGGATGACAGAGTGAGACCCTGTCTTAAATAAATAAATAAAGGAAGGGAGGGAGAAGGCAGGAAAAGACGGAAGGAAAATAAAAGAAACTCATTATCAAAGGTGTACATAGAGGCGATTTACAATCTGGATCAGACAGTGGTCTCCAAAGTAAAGTACATGGTGTCAAGGCACGGGCAAGATCTTTTGGGCGCAGCAAAAAACCAGTAGCATTTGTATGCATATTTTTGTCTTATTTATTTAAAATCTCTATCCTTAGTAGAGCATGGTAGTTAAATGGGTCTGACCTTAAAGCCCATAACCTGGGTTCAAATTTTTTAAATCACTTATGAGTGTTGACCTTGGACAATACTTAACCTCAATGCCTCTCACTTTCCGCATCTGTAGAACATGTGCAATCACGACACCTGTGTTCTACTCTTTTCATGAGCATAAAGTATCTAACATAGCAGTGCTCAGCAGGTGCTCAAATGTTAGATGCTATTTCTATTCATTTTCTGTTTCGTGGACTTTATTAGGAAATACTGCATATAAATAGGAAAGGGCTAGGGGAGGTGGTTCATGCCTGTAATCCCAGCACTTTGGAAGGCTGAGGCAGGAGGATCTCTTGAGCTCAGGAGTTTGAGAACAGGCTGGGGAATACTGGGAGACCCCATCTCTACAAATTTTTTTAGAACAATTAGCCATGGATGTGCGTGAGCCATGGAGGTGGCTCACGCCTATAACACCAACATTTTGGGAGGCCAGGGCGGGAGGATCACCTGAGATCAGGCGTTTCAGACTAGCCTGGTCAATGTGGCAAAACCCTGTCTCTCCTAAAAACACAAAACTTAGCCGGGTGTGGTGGTGCTTGCCTGTAGTCCCAGCAGCTCGAGAGGCTGAGGCACGAGAATAGCCCAAACCCGGGAGGTGGAGGTTGCAGTGAGCTGAGATTATGCTACTACACTCCAGCCTAGGTGACAGAGTAAGGCTCTGTCTCAAAGAAATAATAAGAATAAAAATAAAAATTAATTGGGTGTGGTGGCTTGTACCTGTGGTCCTGGCTACCAAGGATCCTGAATCCTGAGGTGGGAGAATCACTGGAACCCAGGAGGTCGAGGCTGCAGTGAGCCATGATCACACCACTGCACTCCAGCCACCCCTGGCTGGGCAGCAGAGCAAGACTCTGCCAAAAAAAAAAAAAGGCAAGAAAAAGTACTTATGGGTGGACTTGATCATATTACTCATAGGGGATGCTCAAAAAGTTATGACTGCTGAACCATTACCTGTCAGAATGGGAGCCTGGAGGGTGAGTCCAGTGGTCTGATCCTCATTTGGAAGCACTTTCAGAATGCACTGAATTTATCTTGTCCCCACGAGAGGGGAGAAGCTCTATGTACACCAAAAATTCTCTTGTGTTTTCTGTGTCTTGTTTATCTTGGATCTTAGCTGCTTTCCTTTTGGCAAGCTTTCCTACTCCTAGGCCTGTCCCTGGGGTCTACCAGAAATCCCTCTGGATGTAGTTGCATGAGATAGACAGGAAGGAGAGTGGGGTGATAGAGTGATGTCCTATTTGAAGTGCAGAATATAATGCCAATGTGTTTTTTATGTGATTTCTTTCCCCCCAGCCACTCTGCCCAAGAGCTGGCTGGCTCCAGGATTGGTGCCTTCTCTTACGGCTCTGGTTTAGCAGCAAGTTTCTTTTCATTTCGAGTGTCCCAAGATGCTTCTCCAGGTGAGTCCCATCTTTCTAGTAGGCATTCCTGACAACATTCATCTGGTAGAATAAACCATCTTCTTCCCCACCATTCCTGAGGCTACCATCTTGACGGAGTTATGTAAGAGCAAAGTGAACTACTGAAGGGATTTAAGTATGGAGTGTGTTTATTTAATTTATGTATTTAAAGCATTTCTTTGGCTACTACTTAGAAGCTAGATTGAAAAGGAACAAAGGTGGATATGGGGAACCACTTAGATTGTTCCAGTAAGTAGTTCAGGCAAGAGGTAATGGTGAGAAGTCGATGGATTTGAGATGCCTGATAAGAATCTGTTGATTATTTTGTGATTCATGTTATCAAGGACATGCATCTAAGTACTAGGTGCCATACACCTTGACCAAATCAGTGTGTCTTGCCTGTATGTTTTGCTGACAATGATGCTTACTTATCATGTCTGGGTAAGCCACACACACAGCACTTCCCTCCAGGGTGCAAAGTCCCACAGAACCTGGCTCTCTGTCAGACTCGTGATTGGTGGTAGCGGTAGTGACAATGAAGACGGTGTAACAGTCTTGCTTTGGCTTCCCAGGCTCTCCCTTGGACAAGTTGGTGTCCAGCACATCAGACCTGCCGAAACGCCTGGCCTCCCGAAAGTGTGTGTCTCCTGAGGAGTTCACAGAAATAATGAACCAAAGAGAGCAATTCTACCATAAGGGTAAGAAAAAGGGCGGGAAAAGAGAAACAGAAGGTAACTCATCTCAGATCCCATTCCAGTAGCCAGGAGCCAGGAATTCTTCAGAAATCTAGAATATAGTGGTCCAGGGTCAAGACTTTTATGAGATAGAATTGTGAGAAGACTAGCTAGAAGATCTGTTGTTCAAAGGGGCAAGAAGCGGGTGGGGAAGCAGAAGGCAGAGTTGGGAAGAGGTAGGCGGAAAGCAGCTTCCTGGTATAGATACAGCCAAACTCTCCGAATATTTTAGTACTGTGGGAACTGGCAAAACAGTCTTTGAAAATGCTGTCTGCAACAGTTGAAAGAGTGGAGGCTTTAGAGCTAGATATCCAAAACTAACCCTGAGCTGTGCCACTTACTAGCTGTTTTTCTTTGCGAAAATTGTTGAGCTTTTCTTCGTTGTCTTATTTTTAAAATCACACCGATTTTGCAGGATTTCCAAACAAATTAAATGAATTACTCTACATAAATATGTTATCGACGAATATTACTGTCTCCTCCAAATTGCCCTCTTTCGCCACAAAACATAAAAACAAAATATTGCCCCAAAAGCAACAAATGGAAGGGAAACGAAACCCAAAGGTAATACTAGAGAGATTGTTGGCTGGTTTTAAAACCGTGGTGATATATAGTTTTACCATGGTTTATATCGGTTTTCTGTATATTCTGAAGCAAAACTTGGGATATATGTTTTGCAGCATGGTCTCAAAAGGAGACAGACTAGATGGAATTGGAAATGTTCCAGAAAACCTATACCTAGTGGTTATTGATCTCTTCTGGACCAGTGGATATGTTATAGAAAAAAAAATGAAAATGAAAATAGAGCCAGGTTCAGTGGCTCATGCCTGTAACATTAGCCCTTTGGGAGGCCGAGGCAGGTGGACTGCTTGAGGCTAGGAGCTGAAGACCAGCCTGGCCAATGTGGTGATACCCCATCTCTACTAAAAATATAAAAATTAGCTGGGCATAGTGGTGTGCCCCTGTAATCTCAGTTATTTGCAAGGCTGAGGCAGGAGAATTGCTTGAACCCAGGAGGTGGAGGTTGCAGTGAGCCGAGATGTACCACCACGCTCCAGCCAGCCTGGGTGACAGAACAAGACTCCGTCTCGAAACAAAAAAACAGAAAAAGAAGACGGAAGAAACAGAAGTATGGCGTGACCATGGGGAACCAAAAGAAAACAAGGAAGTATGCGACCATGAAGCGAATGCTCAGTCTCAGAGATCAGAGGCTTAAAGAAAAGGATAGATTAAAACCTAAAAGGAAAGAGAAGAAGGATCCCAGCGCGTTAAAGGAAAGAGAAGTTCCCCAACATCCTTCCTGCTTATTTTTCCAATATTACACACAGTTGGGCACACCTTACCACATCCTCGTTGATACCAACTTTATCAACTTTTCCATAAAAGCCAAACTGGACTTAGTGCAGTCAATGATGGACTGTCTGTATACCAAGTGTATCCCTTGTATAATTGATTGTGTAATGGCTGAAATTGAGAAATTGGAGCAGAAGTATCAAATGGCTCTAAGGATCACCAAGGATCCAAGATTTGAACGATTATCTGTACACACAAAGGAACCTATGCAGATGACTGCTTAGTACAGAGAGTAACTCAGCAGAAATGTTACATTGTGGCCACAGTTGACCGGGACCTTAAAAGAAGAATTGCTAAGATTCCTGGAGTTCGTATCATGTACATTTCTAACCACAAGTACAACAGTGAACGGATGCCAGATGATTATGGAGCCCCTCGATTCTAATTCTTACAAGACACAGGTTCTTCCCTGCTTTTCTTCGAGGAACTTTCTCTTGTTGCCAGTCCATTATACATGCAATAGCGTGAATTATTATTCTGTTGACGTATTTGCTCTATTGTGAGCTGAGGATGGTTAAATATGCTCACTCTTTTTTTTTTTTTTTTTTTTGAGTTGAGTTTTGTTTTTTTTTTCCTTTTTTGGGTGCAGTGGTGCAATCTTGGCTCACTGCAACCCCTGCTTCCCGAGTTCAAGCAATTCTCCTCAGAATCACTGCCTCAGCCTCCCGAATAGCTGGGATTGCAGGCGCTTGCCACCATGACCAGCTAATTTTTTTTTTTTTTTTTTTGTATTTTTAGTAGAGACAAATACTTTCTTTTTTTCCTCAGGATGGAGTCTCACTTTGTCACCCAGGCTGGAGTGCAGTGGCATGATCTTGGCTCCCTGCAACCTCTACATCCTGGGTTCAATCAAGTCTCCTACCTCGGCCCACCGAGTAGCTGGGATTACAGGCATCCACCACCATGCCCAGCTAACTTTTGTATTTTTAGTACAGAAAAATACATTTTGGCCTCCCAAGGTGCTGGGATTACAGGCATGAGCCACCGTGCCTGGCCTTCTCACTTTTTGATGCTGTTTTGAAATGAATATTTTGTCTTGTAAAAATTTTAGGCCAGGCCCAGTGGCTCATGCCTGTAATCCCAGCACTTTGGGGGGCCGAGGCGGGTGGATCACCTGAGGTCAGGAGTTCAAGACCAGCCTGGACAACATGGCAAAACCCCATCTCTACTAAAAATGCAAAAAATAATTGGCCGGGTGTGGTGTCACGTGCCTGTGATCCCAGCTACTGGGGAGGCTGAGGTGGGAGAATCGCTTGAATCCGGGAAGTGGAGGGTGCAGTGAGCCAGGATTGCACCACTGCATTCCAGCCTGGGTGACAGAGTAAGACTGTCTCCAAAAAAGAAAGAAAGAAAGAAAGGAAAGAAAGGAAAGAAAGGAAAGAAAGAAAGGAAAGAAAGAAAGAAAGAAAGAAAGAAAGAAAGAAAGAAAGAAAGAAAGAAAGAAGAGAGAGAGAGAGAGAGAAAGAAGAGAGAAAGAGAGAGAGAGAGAGAGAAAGAAAGAAAGAAAGAAAGAAAAATTAATGATTGTCAAAGGGTACAAAATCTCCAAATCTCCAACAGGAAGAATATGTTTTATACTTTTTTTGAGCTCTGTTGTACAGTTGAGTGCATATACTTAGTAATAGAATATTATACATTTTAAAATTGATATTCTCATCACAGAAATACACTTGAGGTATTGGATATGTTAACTAGCTTGATTTAATTATTCCACATTATATCTACAATTTATGACATTACTTTGTAACCCATAAATTTATACAATTATAAATTGTCAATTTACAATAAAAAAGTCATTGCATCTCTTTAAAAAAGAAAAAAAAAAGCTAGGAAAAATAGGACCTCTGAGACAAACATTAATGGATAAAGCACTAAAATACTGCAATGAATCAGAACCAGAGAATTTAGAATTCAGAAGGAAGTGTCTGAAACAGGAAGCTGGGTGGCACATCTCAAAGCAGGGACTATTGGCAAAAGGATGAGACGCAGTGGCAGAAGGCTATGTTTACCGTAGGGAAATGTCATACTCTTATAATAAAAGTCTGAAAGCCTTAAATGCTAGATTCAAGATGGCTGTCCCTCCGGTTCTGCGGGTCCAGTGTTTTATTTGGTGGACTAAGGGTGACCTTGCAGCCCCTTGCAGGACAGCTTCACTGTGAGCTGCAGACATCTTCGTGACCGTTTCCTCCTCCAAAATCTCATGTAACTCTGTGTGAGTACTGCCTGTTCTCCTCATTCCGCAGTGAACTTCTCCCCACCTGGTGACACAAGCAGCCTTTTCCCTGGTACCTGGTACCTGGAGCGGGTGGACGAGCTGCATCGCCGAACGTACGCCCGGCGTCCCATTTAAAGACGGTGAGTGAGGGTTTGCAGAGTTGGTGACATCAAACCCTAATGTCTTCCTTGGGGTCACAACACAGAGGGAGAGGGTGGGCACAGGCACGGGGAGAAGGGAGTTCAGTGGGAGAGGATTGGGGTGAGTGGAGAAATGGGAGAATTGTGTGTGGTATTTTTAAAAGGAAAAGCAAGTATTCAGAATAGGAATCTTGTAGTCTGGAAACATTAACCAGGCCAGGGAGGGTTCATAACTTTCAAACTAATCAGAAGTGGGGGTTTGTGTCATGAGGACCAATTAAAACTCTTGGGGCTCTTTGCCTTGGAGAGGCAGAAGCTGTGGGGAGAAACATGTTCTGAAATCTTGAATGTGAAAAGAAAAAGCCAGATGTGTTTACCCGATCTGCTGAAGATAGGAAGCTCTCCTAGAAGCCTGACAGATTGTCTTTCAGAGCACCCATAGAATGAACAGGCTGTGAACCTGAACCTATAGAACTCATTACTCTAGGAGGATGCGAGCAGCTGTTCTGATGAAAAACAGAACCACGAAGACGAGCAGCCCCAGAACCTCGGAAATGATACACATCAGTGTGCTAGAGACTGATTCATATGGAAACAGGGTGGTTGAAGATTCTGTTAAAGCCAGGCACCTCCGCTGGAGGGAGTTTTAGGCTCAGGGTCGTGTAGCAATTCTTATGTCATGGGATTCCTTCTGGGGAGAAGCAGTGAGGTTCAGGAAATTCGTGGAAACAGGGATAGGAAGAAGAGAGCGAAACGAAAGAGGATTGCGGTGAGAGGAGAAATGGGAGGATTCTTCAGGATAGTTTCAAAAGGAAAGTGAACATTCAAAATAAGAAATTCCATTTGACCCAGCAATCCATTACTGGGTATATATCCAAAGGGTTATAAATCGTTCTACTATAAGGACACATGCACACGAATGTTCATTGCAGCACTGTTTACAATAGCAAAGACCTGGAACCAACCCAAATGCCCATCGATGATAGACTGGACAGGGAAAATGTGGCACATATAAACCATAGAATACTATGCAGCCATCAAAAACGATGAGTTTGTGTCCTTTGTAGGGACATGGATGAACCTGGAAACCATCATTCTCAGCAAACTGACACAAGAACAGAAAACCAAACACCGCATGTTCTCACTCATAGGCGGGTGTTGAACAATGAGAACACGTGGACACAGGGAGGGGAACATCACACACTGGGGTCTGTTGGGGGGGAATAGGGGAGGGACAGTGGAGAGTGGGGAGTTGGGGAGGAATAACATGGGGAGAAGTGCCAGAGATAGGTGACGGGGGATGGATGCAGCAAACCACCTTGCCATGCATGTACCTATGCAACAATCTTACATGTTCTTCTCATGTACCCCAAAACCTAAAATGCAATAAAAATAAATAATAATAAATAAATGAAAAGAATCTTGTAGGAACTCAGACAGCTGCCTTCAGTAGACCAAATAGGTAGGATAAGCATAAATAATAGAGTGAGAAGAAATTCATTTTACAACCTATAAATCTTAATTGGTACAGTCTCCATGTTCAAGTTTTTAAGGATTCCCCCTCCTTTTGGTAGATGGAGAGGAAAGAAGAAAAAGGTATGCCGAGGCAGGAAAGGAGCAGAGGAAGGGAGGGGAGCAGTCAGTGGGTGATGGACATGCACAGATGCGGCCACCTGAGAGGAAGCGAAAGTGCAGGGGAGGGGCCCTGGCTTCATTCTTCACCCCTGGGACGTTTGCAGGTGCGAGGCTGCTACAGCGCTGGTGGTGTTAGGGCTGGGAGAGGTGGACAGGCGGGCTGAGGGCCCCAGGATGCCGTTGAGAGGGCGAGCCTCAGTTAGCAGGCTCCGAGGACTGTCGCACTGCCTGGGAGCCAGTGTGCATGCTGGAAATACAGTTCTGAAGGGCAGATCAGTAGCAAAGAGGGGCTGTTAAATGTGTCAACTCAGTTCAGTCATCAGAAGAAGAGTGACGGAAATGGGGAGGGAGGGGGGGAAAGGGAGAGAGAGGTTGGGGAGAAAGTCAGAGGGAGGGGGAGAGAGAAAGAGGATTTTGGGATTTTTAAGGGAGAATTGCCACGACGGGCTCCCTGCCTCCTATGGTAGACAACCTTCTAGTTGCTTAGGCAGCATTATATCTGAAAAGAAAAACTTAAGCTTTTGAACTTTTCTCATGCTTATAATTATTATTGATATGAGCAGTGAACTTCCAACAATGATATGTTAGCAGAAATGAAGGGCCGACGTCGATGCAGTGCTCTGTGGAGCCCTGCACCACCCTAGCCTGCCCCTCCTGCTCTCCTATCACAAGAAGATGTGCGACAGAGACCCTGCCCACCCCAGCCTTGGCTCTAGTAGCATTGGGCATGGATCCCTCAGGCGTCCAGGCTTGGCACTGGGTGCAGAGTGGGAGCACCCTCAGGATACAGTTAGGAAGTCCCTCTGCACAAACACACCTAGGGCAAGAGGTACTGGGGGCAGGGTGTCCACGAGGAGCCCCTTGATTGAACTTTTGTTTATTTAAGTTCTGCAGATCCGTGGAAAGGTTCCTGGGAAACGCATGCGAGCAGAGTCTGCCCGCGCATCATATTTTTAAGATCTCACTCTTAGCTGGTAAATGAATTTGAATCGACATAGTAGCCCCATAAGCATCAGCCCTGTAGAATGAGGAACCATCCCTAGAGGCCCTTCATTCCTTTCCCTGCTGCAATCACTGTCCTGGGCTTATGGTGCTATGGACTAGTGGTCCTTTGTGAAAGAGCAAGATGGAACAATTCAGGAAGACTTCTTCCTGAATCACTAGCCTCCAGAAATGCGCAGATCAGCTCTTGCCGTCAAGATCCACATACACTTTCCTGCCATGTGTTACAACTTTATTATTAATAATGTTATTAAATTTCTTTGCTATTTTATCTCTGTTCATTTCTTACAGTTTTCTGTGAATCTCCAAATTTTGTGTCTTGTTCTAAGCGAATATATGGCAATTAAAAAGAGAGAAAGAGGAAATGACTCCTGTGTTTCTTGGAACTCTGAATATAAACCCAGGTAACATTCGGCAACCCTGCTAGACCTCCTGGATCGGAGGGCTGGGTCCTCGCCTCCCAGGCTGCCTCTGTCCCCTCACAATTCCATTCTATTTCTGCCACAGGCCAAATACTATGGCAGATACAAGGCAAATCAGAATGGTAGAACACAGCTTCCCTAGCCCACTTCCCTGATCTAAAGACGCCGCACAGAGAGCAGCACACAGGGGCCAGCAGGAGCTGTAGTTCAGATCTTTTGGTTACTCCTTGCCACTGCCGTTTGAACAAATAAACACAAGGCGAAGGTTAACAAGTTTTCACCTTCTGCAGCCAAAAATTAAAGAAATAAATTTTGATGGCAGGAAATTGTTCCATGAGAGGGTCTTTCCCCCTTGGGTGAGGGCACTCCTTCTTCTAGGGTCCTCTTATAAAATAGCAGTGGTTCCCAGGGATGGGCATTGAGCTGAGGAGGGGAGGGGGGGAGAGGGAAAGTAGCTGGGTGTTGCCATTCATTTCCTTTTAGAAAGTTTCCTCAGCCACCCCATGAGGAAAGGGCACCTTGGAAAAGAGAGGGGATCCTTTCCATGGACGGGGAACAGAGGTGGTGGGGGCTGGGGAGGGGCCCCACAGGAATGAGAAGATAGGAATGCTCCCTTCACGGTTTTGCTTAAGGCTGTTCATGTCACGGCCAACACCAGCAAATCCCAGAGCAGCCCTGATTTGTGCAGCGAATCTAGAATCAGCCGACTGCCTTCCCAGGCCTCTCTGAAGGTGCCTGCCAAATGCTACTCATCACACCACCTGTAGCCGCCACTGAGCAGCCCCTCTCTGCCACCCTCCTGCTGCCTGAACCTCCTTGGCAGGATGTTTAGGGGCCCTCGACCTGATTGGCATCCCTTCCTAGGATCTCTGGAGCGGTGTCTGTGTGCAGGGGAAAAAAACCAGCAGTAATCTTAGCTCTGGAGACAGGAGGCATCGGGCCTGGCCTCCTGTTCACACAGGAGCTCACTGTGCAGTGTTGCCGCTGAAACTGCCTCCGTCAGCCTCAGTCGGCCTCAGCAACCAGAACCTCCCATACTTCCTGCATCAGAGGCCGGGCCTGCCTCCACTAGCGAGGCATTTGAACACAAGTGGGATGATATTGGATATATTCAATGCTCAGTTGTCAGAATCCGACAAATTGAATGGACTCTGCCCACACCCCGTGCACCAGCTGCGCATCAGCACTGGTCCACCCGGAGGGACCTCAGGATGGCATTAGTCATTGCCACCATTGCACACGCAGGGGTCCCTGGCTCCTTCCAACTTCCCTTATTCACCAACTTTTTTTCTGAACCCAAGGCTTTCCTCTGGCAGCTCTGAGACACTGATGCCTGCCGGCTCCAAGCAAAGCCCTCTCCCCCACGGAAGGTCAGCACACGAGGGAATGAGCTGTCTGTGGCTCTGTCAACATTTTCCCCTTAAGGTCTGCAGATAGCATGCAAATAAAGACTTGCCTGTGGGCAAAAATTCACACAGGGTGACCTAGGGCAGGAGACAGGATGGCAGATGAGGTAGATGTTGGGCCATGTTTACTCATTCAAATGGGAATACTCAACGGATGATGTTAAAACAGATGCAAAGGACGCACAGGCTCTAAGGGGACATGCTGATCACACTTCAGGGGTCGGCACGCTGAGGCGGCTTCTGCGTGTGGGCCAGATTTGCCCTGACTCCGCCCTGAGCTCACAGCCAGCCTCTGCTTCCCAGCCAACGTGCACAAGAATGGCCCTCTTCTCTAAAGGGCCAGTGAAGAGAAGCCGCATGCCACGGAGAACACGAGGGAGTCAATGGCACCCTCCCTCTAGCAACAGCTGGATTTTTCAAAAAGTTTATTGTGTATATTTGAGGGATAGAACATGATGTTGTAAGATACATATATGTAGTAAAGTGGTTATTATAATGGAATAAATTAACATATTCATTATTTTACAAAGTTGCCAATCCCCTCCACCATGGCAAGGCAGCTGCAATCTACTCATTTAGGAAAAATCCTCAGGTACAACACACTATTAACTGTAGTCCTCATGTTGTACATTAGATCTCTTGACTTATTCATTCTATGTATTTTCTACTTTACATGCTTTGACCTATATCTCCCTGGACACCCCCATCAACCACTTTTCTAGTCCTTATCTCGATATATTTGGCCTCTTTCTGTTTTGGGATGCCACATATAAGTGAGCACATGCAGTCGTTTTTTCTTTTTAAAGACAGGGTTTCACCATGTTGGTCAGGCTGGTCTTGAACTCCCGACCTCAGGTGATCCGCCCACCTCGGCCTCCAAAGTGCTTGGATTACGGGCGTGAACCACCACGCCCGGCCAGCAGTAGTTTTCTTTCTGCGTCTTGCCTATATTTACTTAGTCAACAGGGAAATGCAAATCCAAAGCACGGTGAGATGCTACTTCACACGTCTTAGGATGACTTACCAAAGAAAACGAGAGATAGCAAGTGTTGGTGAAGATGTTGAGAAAAGGGAACCTTTCCAGACTGTTGATGGGAATGCAAATTGATGCAGTTATTATGAAAAATATTACAAAGGTTCCTAAAGAAACCAGCTGAATTTTACAACTAATCCTGCTATGTAAGTCTGGGAGAGGTCATGTGAATGGCCAAGGGACACGTGATGCAAATGAGATCATCCCATGCCATCTTCCATGGCCATGGCCCAGTCCAGGGAGATATTCAGAGATGCTCAAGTAATCTGGGTTTCTAGTACTGTTCCGACCACCTCGGTACAGAGAACATGTTTTGTCTAGGGGTTTATGAGGAAGGAGGCTGAGAGGCTGAAAATTGAGCTCAATTTTTAACTGAATTTTTACCTTCGTCAATTTCAGCCTGTTTTTCTAGCTACCAGTAAACTCAAGTGACCTCAGCAGATGCCACGCGAGGCCCAGGTACTTTTCCAATGGAAGAGAACGGGTTGTCTGCTGTCGGGACACCCGGTGTCTAGATCTGGCTGAACATAACTGCAATGAAGTCTCATAGAGAGCTCCTCGGTTCATGGGGTTGGCCCCATGTAAGGAATAGTGACCTGCTTGTCTGCTTTCAGGAGTGCATCGGATGAAGATACCAATGTTCACCGAGTGCTCCTGGCACGTCCCAACAGTCACGTCTTAATCCGGTAATTCTCACTGCAATTGTGAGAAGCACCGTTAGCCCTCCCACAGATGAGGAAACAAAGGCTTAGAATTCAACAGTGCGTTCCCAGACAGCTGTCCAAAGCTGACCGTGGCATTCGCTCCCAGGCCCACTCCCTTCAGAGTGACCTACAGCAAGGCCAAGCCCTCCCAGCTCGCTGCAGACGCTAGCACGGCCTTTACTGCTGTAGCTCCTGTCGACGCCTGGCTCCATCGCAGAACTAAGGAGGCCTGAGTGCTGGACTCACCTCTGCCAGTGCCAAACAGCTGCCCCGTGTCCGGTCTTCTTAGCCAGGCCAGGAATCTCCGAAACAGACACTACTGGGCACACAGGAAGACTGGATCATCCCCTATTAATGGGGAAAAAGCTCCCTGAAGTGAACATTTTGGGTAGAGCACCAGTCATATTTTTCATGAAAATCGTCTTTCAAAGAAAAGTGATACGTTCACCCCAACCCACACTGAACTTGCTGGGTGAACCTGCCAGATATTCTCATGCCCCCATGATTTGACACTTTCTTTCCCTTATGAGATCCTTCTAAACACCTCCTGAGACATTCACATCCTTAGCTGAAATTACTTCCTCCTCTGGACTCAAGAGAATTCCCTATACACCTCTGTTGTAGCATCCGGCACTGCTTTCAGTGACCTCTGCATGTTCTGTCTCTCCTACAGACTTCTATGGAGAAAGGGTCAGGCTTGAATTCTCCTCTTAAAGCACCTAGCCCAGTGCCTGGTACATGATGCTGGGCTTGTTTGTTGAATCTTACTTATTAATGTGCATGTATATTCCCAGATGGAAGGCATCTGAAAAACCATAGCACTGTGAGAGACGCTGAGCTTTGTTCCTGTAAAAGTGCCTCTGGGTAACAGACAGACAAGAAAGGGATCATCTTCAAAGAACCCACACCCAAGCCATTTGCTCTTCCCAATCTCCCCTACCCCCTCTACCCTCCCGCAGTCTAAGCCAAGCCCTACGTCTGCCTGGGCACGCCCTCTGGTGGTGCTTTACGGTAATGACCACACAAAGACGCCGGAGTTGCTGGTAGGGTCTTTACTAGATCGCTACTGCTGTATTACAGCACCGTGTAAGTGGTGTCAGAGGCCTGCGTTCAGCCCAAGAATGTGGATCTTCCCTCCCTGTTGATCACAGTGGGTAGCTTTCTTCAGAAAAGCCCCAGAGGCGGGGACCCGTGAGCCCCCAGGTTAGAAGTGGAACTGGAAGGCCTCGGTCACATGCTGCTTCCACGCTTCCAGGCTGGGCAGCAAGGAGGAGATGCCCATGACGTGCCAGGTCTCCCCGTCTGACACCAGTGAAGTCTGGTAGGACAGCAGCCGCACGCCTGCCTCTGCTAGGAGGCCTGGAAATAGAAGAAGCTGCTGGTTGGCACAGGGCATGGGGGGGGAAGGAGCGAGGGATTGCTAGCAGAGTTACAAGTTCTAGGCTTCTGTGATCAAAGGCGCAATGAGGGGACAACGGTCTCATAGTCGAACTGAGATTGGAGAGCAACAGGGCAACTGCTCAGCTTCCACTGATATTCCCGACTGTCTGGGAAACGCCATGACCATCAGCTGTAGCTCTCGACTTGCTGATCGCTAGTTTTATCCAGCCAACAGCAAGGGAGAAAAGCAGGAAAGGTCCCTTGGGCAGCCAACAAGGATGGTGAAATCAGGCCCTTCAGCATTTGAAAGCACACCCTCTGCCAAACAGCAGCCCAAGCCCCAGGGCACTGCGGCAGCTCCAAGATGCCCACCATGGCTGGAGGCTTTGTAGGTTTTGCTGCAGCTGGGCTGGCCACCAGGGCCAGCCACAGGCAGGAGGAGTAAGAAACCTGCACTCAATGTCCCTGAGCTCCTGGGCTATGGCTCCACAGGCAGGTCCAGTGTATTTAACATGGCGAGCTGGGGACCCACAGCTGGGCAGGAGTAGAGGCTCTGGGCCCACCCTGCCATGCTGCTCTGTGACCCTGGGTAAGGCACTTTCTCTCTTTGACCTGAGTACCCACTCCCTGAATGTTCTGAAAACTGGCAGGTCACATCTTCTGCATGGTGTAGATACAGACACACCCTAGGGCTGAAGGAAGGTGGGTAGGGCTCAATCCCAGGGCAGACCGCACCCCAGCCTCAAGGGCACCAGCCAGCCCTCCAAGGCCCTCCTCACCAATCATGGTAGGCAGCAGTGCAGGGTCGGAGGTCTGAGTCCGGAATAGCAGCAGGGGTAGGCCCCTTCGGAGAGGCACTTCCGGCCTGAAGACAGCTCCATTGAGCCCCTGCAGCACAGGTGTGGTGCCCTGGACCAAGCCCACAGCCTGGTAAGGGGCGCCTGCTAGGGCCACGGCCAGGAGACACTCCCCGAAGCCCTGCTCCCCTGGTGCTGCTGGGCTGTGGGAGGTGGTGACCTACGAGAAGGCAAGGTGACAATTACCCTCCTGGCTGCACCGAATCCACCCCCCTCTCTTGGCCGAATCACCCACTGGTAGGATGTAGGGCTCCAGCTACCCCTCACAGGTGGACAGGGTGGCGCAAGACTGGCACCTGGGCCTCTGCTCAGTGAACGGGCTCTGGAAACATGGGGGAGGGGGTGGTGCTGACAGGGACGGGGAGGCAGCACGAGGGAGGGGGGCGCACATTGAGGCCAGCCTCTTTCACCAGCAGCTTGGCGTTCACCAAGTTCACATCCGCCTGCTCGGAAGCCTCCTTCAAGAGGCCGACGATGACCGCAGGGCTTAGGCAGCTCCCGGCGTTCTGCAGGGATGTTCCTGCGGACAGAGAAGCTGCCGTGAGGTCACTGCTTGTCGAGCGCCACAGGAGGGGCAGGAAGCCGCTGGCACCTCGCTCTGGACTATGGGCTCCTCGTTGCCCCGGGGACCCCAAGGGTACCCTGCCCCAGGCAGGTCCAGGTGCCCTTCGGTGGACTCAGAGGAGGCATAATCTGGGCCCTAGCCGGGAAACTCAGGATGCTTTAACCACCTTGAGAAACTCTGCTCCGAAACTCAGCCCAACTCCGCTCCCCTCCCCCAGCCCGGCACCTGGCTTGTTATTCTCCCATGGGACACTGGAAAATTCCCTACACTTACCCCTCCTTGGCACTCAGAGCCTTGCCAGCCTCAGGAAATGAAACCAGAAAGAAGCAACCGAAGCAAGTGCTGCCCAGCTCCCCGCCTTGTTTCCTTCGGGGCTTGGACACCCAGGCCACTGGGGACCCCCTGGCTCTGCCCTTCCCCGGTACTGCCAACTCCTGGGGTTTAGCTGCCCTCCCCCTGCAATCTCTCCCCAAGTGTGGGGCGCTAAACAGTCCGTGGGGAAAGACACGCGTCTACAGAGTTAAGAAAACTGGAGCCCTCCTTGGTCACTCAACCATATCTGCACAGTGCTGGATCCACTGCAACGGTGACCACAGCCTGCTCATTCCCACTCCACGGCTGAGCAAGCACCCTCAAGGGCTGTCAGACGGCCCAAGGGACCACCTAAGTAAGTCACAGAGCACAAAGTGTCCTCGCTGCCTCCTGACTCATCCGCCCCTAACTCTAACTTTACAAGTGAAGAATCCAGGGCAGAGTCTCAGAAGGGAGCGTCATAAAGCAGGCAAACGGCAGGGCCACAAACCATCCCGCGTCCTGTTGCTGAATTAGGTCCTCCCTCCAGCCATCCTACAGCTTCTCGCATGAAACTTACCTTGTAGAGGTCTCCCTTGCACCCAGAACATGTACGTCTTAAAGATACTACATAAACGTCATTTAGGAAGATTCAGTCTATCTTTCCAAGGACTTATTCTACCCCTCCCTTTAGCACCCTCCCACCACTTAGGGAGTGATACTCAGGGCAGGGTCCAAGCCACCCCCACGGCCTCTCAGTAACCCTGTGTTGCTGCAGCAGATACACCCAGCAGGGCAGAGCCCACACCCCCCTCATGCCCTCCTTCCCTGCCCTCTTCAAGCTCCCCAGCTCACCTTGTGTTATCACCTGGATGGTCCCTTTGGGAGACCCAGCCCAGGCTCGCATCAGTGTCCCCAGAGCTTCTGCCAGACCAATCCAAGGCTTGGTATGTGGAGAGAAGGCGCTGGTAAGGGCCTGGGCATTTACCTGCAGAGGATGGAGGAGCGGGGCTGTGGTCAGGAAGAGCCATGGCAGAGCCTGAATCAAGGTCTGGCTGCCAAGACCCAGCTCCACAGGAAAGAAAGCATAGGGTCACTCATGCCTTGCTGCCTGGTGGGTGACAGCTTCCATCAGCCCCAACAAGAGGACAATGACTTGTTCCTACAAATGAGGAGAGCCAGAAACGGACACAGAAGGCCACCACCTCTCCAAATGATTCCTTTCATGGAACCGTGTCCTACCCGGCCCCCTCCATGGGAGACTTGTTTTGTCTGCACTGGGGAAGGAGCTGGAGAGCACAGTAAAGGTGAGTCTTTGACACAAAACACCCGGAAGTCAAAGATAACATGGATGAAGAGTGACGGGTCTTCTCGGGCAGTCCCAATTTGCCTTCATTTTTATTTTCTACCTTGACTTTTTAAAAGTGAGTGTTTACATTGTCACTGAACACTATGATCAATTATCACAACGTTTTGATGATCATGCTTCAAGTATCAACCCACGTGAAGTCCACCGTGAGGCATGCAGTGATGCTGAGGGGACAGAAGCCACAAATCCTCCAAAAGTTGCAAGTCTGGGATCTGGCTGGCTGCACGCCCCCTCCCCACCAGGGGCCTGATACCGGAACCAGCTTGTTCTGGTCCAAAATGTCAATTCCATTTTCTGGTTTAAAATACTCTGGTTCTGAGTTAGGCATCTGGCCACTTTTATTGAGATAGCTTATAAAGTCAGCCACCTAAGAAAGATGTGACTCAAACAGGCAGCTACAAGATGTAATTAGAAGGAAACACAGATGCTTCTCTCCCTGTTTTTATAAAGATATCACTGCCAGAATATTTTTTTTAAAAACAGAGAGAGAATCGCAGTATTGGAAATGACCGCCGAGGCGGGCTTCACGGGAGCCTCTCCAGTGTGGGAGGCGGCAGGTCTGCGGGCATCTTGCTGCAGGGACCCTGAATTCTCTCCAAGGGGATGCAGAGGGGAAGGGTGGTGGGGTGGAGCAACCAGCTGCTGGGAGGCCTAGGGCACCACGCCGCAGCTGCGGGGGCTGAGGGCCTGCAGCAGCAGAGTCAAGTCCAACTCCCGTAGGCAGGCACCTCACGGCATCTCTGTGCTCCGTGTGGGCCTGCAGAGTCCGTGCCTGGGGAGGTGCCCGTCACAGGGCTCCCGAGTCAAAGGAGGATTCACAGTCTTCCCTGGATTACAGGTGGGAGAACTCCAGGGAGGAGTCAGGCACTTTTGGTCACCAACCTGACCCTAATGTTATTATTCTGTGTCTGAGGCTGGAACCAAATTGAACAGGGAAAATGCAGGAAAGAATCAGGAAAAGATATTTCCTATGTCACAAAAATGTCTCTTTTTCCAAATGGCTACTCTGAGACCGTCTGCTGGTGTGGGTGGACAGTTCAGTTTGCCTAAGGGTAGTTATTCCGACCAAAAGGTTTCACCTCCTAAGACGGCGACATTTTGTGGTCCATTTGATGGAACTTACATTAGGGGGTCCCTTTCAGGAAAAGCCCTGGAATGTTAACACTACCTAATGGTAAAGGCAATAAATTGCAGAGCTGCGATGGGGAGGGCAGACACCGGACTTCTGAGCAGGTTGAAAGGGTGAAACCTTGAAGCCTGGATTGACTGGCAATGGCCACGAGCCCAGACCTCAGCCTGGAACAGAAGCCACATCCCCTGGGAGGATTGAGCCTGCTCAGAGGCCGGCCAGGTGCAAGGTGAATGAAGAAGTGCGCTCTGCCCTGAGGAGCCCTCCGGCGTAGAGGGTAGAGGACGCAGATAGGTCAGAGTCTCTGCTGACCCACTCCTGTGCTGCTGGTCCTAGCCCCAATGACTTCCGTGGACTGCGTGGGGCTGCTGGGCGGCAGGAGGCACCCCTCCTTCCTCAGGATGGAGGGGGCAGAGAGGCCTGGAGGGCTGGGCTCTCAATCCCAAGGTGGGAGGGCGGAACCAACATCCCGGTCTCTCCTGCCACAGTGCTGCCCTCTGGAGCGAAAATCCCCAACTAAGGGTCAGCCAGGACAGTTGGGAACCCCCAGCCCATTTCCCGGACTCTTTGAGGGTACTAATTCCGTGGCCTGGGCCCACCCACACAGCTGCAGAGAGGCTTAAGTCATGCTTTTTTAATCCTTAGGGAACTTAGAGTTTAGGTTAAGTAGAAAAAAAAAAAAAAAAAAAAAACACCTCAAGGAACTGAACCTTAATAACAAGAATGTGGTTGATTAACCACAGAATTTGAGAAGGAGCTGGAAAGGCCAAGCCAGACTTCCTAAGGAGGTGGCGAGCCCCTGGAAGCAGAGCTACGCCTCCCTCACACACCTGTGTCTCCCACAAGGTCTGGTACCCAGTGGAACTTGAGGAATATCACAGAATGAATGAATGACACAGGACTTGTAAGTCAGGTTAAGCTCGAAGGAGACGCACATGCCAGGAGGGGATTGATGGAAGCAAAGACAGGAAGCGGGGTCTTATGCCATGATTCGGGGAACGTAAGGGGGCCAGCCGGCATGGGGGGCTCATTTACGAGTGGGTTGGGCAACCTGTTAAGGAAGGGTCTGGGGAGCTTACAGAGTGCAAACGTTCTACAGGGCCACCCCTACCACGTGCCCACCTGCTGCACTTAGCTGGCACCCAAGCAGCACTCCTTCATTCCCAAGGCATGTGGAGAACAAAGGAGCCTTTCTCCAGAGGCTGGGCCTGGGAAGGACCACAATCTCTGCAGCAAGACTACGTTGTAACAGGCCTCAGCCGGGCTCTCTGCTGACAAGGCTTCTGTTATCAAGGCTGGAGATGGGACACTCCCGCCCACCGCCTCCGGAGAGTGCTGACTCAAGCAGATTCCCTTATCTTCTGCTCCCAGAGCTGAATCTGTTCACCCACGCTGTCACCAGCCCCTACAAAGACGACTTCCTTCCTTTCCTCCCTCTGACCCCTGGCCCCCAGCCCCAGGTAGTGATACTTACAACCCCCGTGAGAGATTTCCCCTTCACCATGTCCACGAACTGAACAGCAATTTCCTCCCCACAGCGGCTCTGCGCCTCCCTGGTGCTGGCGCCCAGGTGGGGACAGCTGATGACATTCTCATGGTCCACCAAGGTTCGGTCCCGTGGTGGCTCCTGCCCAGAAAGAGATAACTCTAGGTTGGCTGCCATGGACTGTTCACACCCACGTGGGCCACCGCAGGGAATAGGACAGCTGGAGGGAAGGCAGTCGGGGTGCTGCCTTCCACTTCTGTCTTGACAGGGTGGGCACTGGACTCAATAGTGGGCTTCCTCATGAATGTTCCATCTCAGCAGAGTGGACAGGGCGGAAAGTGTGAACCAGATTCAGATCTCACCTTCACCACTTACCACCTAGGTACTCTGGGGTGAACCTTGATCTAACCCTTGGTTTCTTTATCTGTGAAATGGGTTGATCCTATCTCCCTCACAACATTACTGTGGGGATTATGCACCTTTAACATGGAAGGTTAAAAAAAACTAGTGGTAGCTACTGCTGTCGTTCCTGGGTCTTTCCCTGAAGCTCAGCCCCTGCGTCCATGCAGCCCTTGCTGTCGATGTGCCTCGCTGGACTCTTAGCGGTGTCCTGCTCTTCACAGACACTCCACGCAGGTAACCGCACCCTGGCTCTCCTCAGCACAGGCTGCCTGCCTGTGGCTCCTCCGCCCTGCCCTGCAGGGCATTTTCACCCTCTGCTCACTGAGAAGATCGCCCTTGGGGGTGTTACTTAGGTATCTTTTGCACATCCTCCTGGGGGCTCTGTTGGTCCCATTGAATTTTGATCATGTAACCCCGGGAGTCCCCGCCACGCTTAACTGCATAACCCCGTGAGTCTTGGCCATGCGTAACCACGTAACCCCGGGAGTCCCCGCCACGCGTAACCGCGTAACCCTGGGAGTCCCCGCCACGCGTAACCGCGTAACCCCGGGAGTCCCGGCCACGCGTGACTGTGTAACCCCGGGATTCCTGGCCAGACCATAATCATGTAACCCCGAGAGTCCCTTACCACCAGCAGGTGGTACAAGAGAGCAGGAGAGGGGCTGTGTTTGGGAGGATAGTGATACAAAGATGGACAAGGCTTGCCCTGCCTTCAGGGGGCTTATAATCTCAGAGTTGAGAAAGATGAGCATGGTTACAAACCAAAAGGCACTGTATGCCCTGGGCTGGGGGTAGCCAGTGAGTGCCACAGGGGCTCAGAGAGGGCCAGGGACCTTCCCAGGACACACAGCTAGTAACTGTGAACCACAACCACCCAATCCAAAGTCCACGCCCTTTCCCATCCTCATGGGGAGAAGCCCCAATGTTGGGGGCAGGATCTCTCAGGAGAGGAGCCAGCAGGATTAAAGGGCAAATGCAGCCTTCACTATTGGATCTGGTGTGTGGCTAAGCCTCTGCTCCCGCTGGGAGAGCAGCCCACCCTGAGAACCCTGAGGGAATCCTGCCAGTATCCCCGCGCTTCTGTCTACCCGGGAAGAGAAGAAGGGAAGAGGAATGCTGATGGACACTGGAAAGGACATCTGTTGGCAGTGGGGCTGCATTTCATCAGGGTCTTGTACAACACACCAAACCCCGTCTCCCCCTGCCCCAGACCTTCAACCACAGAACTGATTGGCGGCTCTGTCTTTGTCAATATGTCAGCAGTCTGAGGAGCCTGGAACCAGGAACTGGGTCCCCTTTGAAACCTCAGTTTTGCAGAAAACCGCAGAGTTGCCTCCATACCAGGCTCCGCAAAGGCTCCTCAAACCACACGGGTGTGGTTTTGGCAGCACAATCTTCCCCCGTTTACCAGGGATGAAAGAGACAATGAGCTAGAGGCCTTCTGTAAAACGCCAGGCTTTCCCGGCCATGGGTCTCTCCGCACCCTAACTCCCCCTCCTCCTGACACTGAGGCTGCAGGCACTTACTTCCGCAAACACGTCCAGCGCAGCCCCGGCACACTGGCCCGATTGCAGGGCCCGGAGCAGGGCACCCTCGTCCACGATCCCTCCACGGGCGCAGTTCACCACACGTACCCCCTTCTTGCACTGGGCAAAGGTGCTGTCGTTCAATAAGCCTGGAAGAAGGCGAAGCATCTTCCTGCTGGGCAGCACCGGGATCCCCACGCTCATCCCTGGCCCCCAGGGTCTTCCCTTTCGCGGAGCCAGTTCTTTCCCAGAGCCCCTCTCCTGCTGGACGGCAGCCTCCTCGATCTCATCTCTTCCTCTGCAGATGCTCTGGGACAGCAGTCCCTGTTACGGATCTGGGCCAGACTCAGTTTAGAAACATCTTAGAAATTCTTGAGATCTTACTGTTTCAAGTGGATCTGGGAATCAGAAAGCCCTGCAGGGGCTGCAGGAAGCATCCACAGGGTCACTGGTCGTCCCTGTGCCCAGGGTCACCTAGACCCTAAGCATTTCCACCTGGCTCGACCTCCCCTATCCGATGCAGGGGCATCTAACAAAGAACCAGGCTCTGCAGGACCCGGGTGGACCCCTCCCCACAGCTGGTTACCAGTGCCTGCAGAAGGCCCAGGTGGAGGGCCCATTTGTTAACTGGTCTGTGGCTTCTGTGCCAACCCATAATGTAAGGACGCACCTACCTGTGGTGGAGGGCAGGAGAGGAGTGTGCACAGTGATGAAATCACAGAGAGGCCAGATCTCCTCCAGGGGCAGCTGTTGAACACCAAAGGAGGCGGAGACCTCTGGGGAGATGATGGGGTCATACCCTATCGTCTGGTCAGAAGACAAGAGAGAGGGAGGAAGCCTCATTCTTAATCATGAGTATTGTTATTCTTAAGAATGGCAAACATTTTGTGAGCATTTGCCGTATACTCAGTACCATGCTCAGCTTAATTAATTCTCCAGTTTAATTCTGATGACAGCACAAAGGTGCTGGGACGGTGCCTGTCTGCTTGACAGCTGAGGGAAGCAGGGCTTCCACAATGAGGAGCACAGCCAGAGCTCAGAGGAACATATGTGCCTCCACGCTCTGACCCCACGCAGATGCCACAGTAGCTCACGTGTGTCTGGACCAGGTGGAGCTTGGAAGTCCTCAGACAGCAGCGAGGGAGGGCAGTCACGTGGGGAGCAGACAGCCGGGAAAGGGAGGAGAAATGGCAGCTGCAGCTGGAAGGTCCAGTCCATAAAACAGAGAGGCGCCCCAGGTACTAAAACAGAGTGAGCAGAAGCAAAGGAGGAGGGCAACAGGGGTGCAAGGCAGGACCCGGAGCAGGTGCAAGAGCGCGTGCCCTCTCAACCAGGAGGCCTGACCCGCAGCTTCCCGCAGTCACTGCCCACTGCGTGGAAAGGCACAGGTCAGTCCCCCTGAACCTGGGTCCTGAACCGTAAATAAAGGAGCAAGCGAATAACTGCAGTCATCCCTCACTCTCACATTCAATCACTGGGAATTATTTGAAGAGAAATTCCCCTTAATCCCGAGGGAGAATTTAAGGACTAGATAAAAACAAAGAACACACAGCACAGTACTTTCAGAGCAGTTGTCCCTGGTTGGTGGAATTATTTTTCTCCTTTACTTTCCTGTGCTTTCAAGTTCTGTACTACATATTCATAAATTACTTTTGAAATTAGGGATACAGAATAGATACTTTAGGACATAATGGGAAAGCTGCGTGCCACGGCTCATGCCTGTAATCCCAGCACTTTGGGAGGCGGAGGCAGGAGGATCACTTGACCCCAGTAGTCCGAGACTAGCTGGGGCAACATAGTAAGATCCTTCCTCTACAAAAATATTACACAATTAGCCAGGTGTGGTGGCACACACCTGTGCCACTCAGGAGGCTGAGCCAGGAGAGTCCCTTGGACCTCAGAGGTTGAGGCTGTAGCCTGGGTGACAGAGCAAGACCCTGTCTCAGAAAAAATAAAAATAAAAAAGAACATAGTAGGGAAGAGGACTTCAAGTTCAGTACTTCCAGGGCAGAAGCTGAAAATGGTTATGAGTGAGGTGAAGCCTCTGGATCCCCTTTTTCATCTTTAGCCTTGTGGAATAAGGAACACCAAGTGGTCCCACACTAATGATCAGGCAGGTTTTGGGGAAAGACACTGCCGCCCCCATGCCCTTTAAGAACTGCCAGCTCAGAACGCAGGTGGTCTTTTGCAGACACTGCTGCTCCTCTTGGCTCTAACCTACTCATTTCTTTTTTTTTTCCTTTATAAGTTTTTTTTTTTTTTTTTTTTTTTTTTTTTTTATTTTTTTTTTTTTTTTTTTTTTTTTTTTTGAGACAAAGTCTTGCTCTGTTGCCAGGCGCCAGGCTGGTGGAGTGCAGTGGCGCGATCTCGGCTCACTGCAACCTCCGCCTCCCGGGTTCAAGCAATTTTCCTGCCTCAGCCTCTTGAGTGGCTGGGACTACAGGTGCACACCACCACGCCCAGCTAATTTTTGAATTTTTTTAGTAGAGACCAGGTTTCACCACATTGGCCAGGATGGTCTCTATCTCTTGACCTCATGATCCATCCGCCTCGGCCTCCCAAAGTGCTGGGATTATAGCCATGAGCCACCACGCCCAGCTAAGCTACTCATTCCTGGTGGGGAGAAGAAAGTGTCCAGGGGAGGAGGCGGGGTCCCTGCCTCGTTGTCACAAGTCTTCTTTGTCTGCTGGCTCTGAGGCCGGCAGGAACAATGGCCCTGTTCATCTCTAATCCAGATGTATTTTTTTTCTCACATGGAGTGGGGGAAAGGAAAGGAATACCAATAGAGATTGCAAGATCCAGACTGGCTGACTTCTGCTTTGAGCTCAGGAGCCAAGAACAGCCTGGGGGCTGGCAGGAGGAAGGACCCTGCAGGCTGAGCCTGGCCCCCTCCACAGGCAGGTGCCTGGGGCTGCAGGGAGAGGGGCTGGGGAGAGGAACAGTTGAGCATCTTCCTCAGTGGCCAGCGAAGCACTGACAGCTTCCTTCTTTCACAGAGAGTATCTCTTTTATCTGCAGATGACTGCAGGGAAGGAACCTCGCTGAGCAAACCTCTGTTCTCATTTTCCATTTGAGATAACCAGGGCAGAAAAGAGGTGAACTCAGCTAGGGGGTGGGGTTCCGACACTAGGGGACAATGTTGAGGGGATGGAAAGGGTGACACCAGGCCCAGGACACACGTGCCTGCCAGGGTCCTGATGTGTCCTGGAAAGGGTCAGATGTCCTAACACAGAAATTGGAGCAGCTGTGGGTACACACCATTCAAAGACTACTCCCGGAGAGAAGCCTTGGGGAGAAGCATGAAGGGGTTCCCTCACCTCAATCCCGGCCCCAGGACAGACTCCTGATGTTGATGCAACAGAGGAAGCCTCACTTTCTAAGCAGGACTCCAGGGCCGCTGGTGACTCCTAGCTGCCTGAGGTCACAGAAAGCAGCCCTGAGAGGCTGGTTGGTATGCCGGCTCAGCAGAGCAAAGAGGAAAGCAAGGGGGCCTCCCAGTTAAAGAGGCTCTGAACAAGAACCTTCAAGGTCACGAGCTCTCTGTGCCCCATAGCCGAATTTTTAATTTTAAATTTTTAATTTAATTTTTAATTTAAATTTTTAATTTAACTCTCCCTACCCGTGCAATGACACCTTAAACAGAGGCCCAAATATAAAAACAGATCAGCTCAAAGCTGCAGAGGTGAAGGCTCAAATTGCCACCACCTGCTGTCTCCCTGGGCCCCTCCTTACTCCCACCTGTGACCCTAAGGCACCTTGCCAGAACCTGGGGCTCTGAGTTTGAAAATCACTGCTCTGGGCAATAAACATTGCAGGTACCGCAGTGGGATAGGAGCTGCCTAATCTGGAGAGTGTCTGTCCTTGGAATAGCTAAGCAGCGTAGTGGCATGGCACACAGACTGTTTACGATGGATCGTGAATGGAGTCGGGTGGTATTGGGCAAAGAGTGGCAGCCTGGAAGGCTGAGCTGGATTCCACCAGTTCATAGTCACATTACCTTCAGCATATCATAGAACCTTCCTGGGCCTCAGTTTCCTTATTTATAAACCTGGGATAATTATTCTGACCCCACAGAGTCATTTCAAGCACAGGAACCGACACAGACCTCAGCAAACATTAGCTGCATCTGAAAGAATCAGTGATGACTGGTACCTCATGTTCAACATTCGTCCCTCTGGGCTAAAGTTGGATTCATCACAACGCTGGTGACAAAGAAACTGTTAAAAGATGTTTGTCTGTTCCCTCCTGGAAAATCTTGATAGGAAAGCACGAGGCTCACCTCTTGAAACACATGCGAAGGAACACACCAGCATGAATGAGTTGAGTCTCTGACCTGTTATTCAGCAACACTATCAAGAAAAATTTTCACGCAGACAGAACAGTACAGAGCATAAGACCTGTGTGACTCAGACCACAGGCAGGCTGTAGGCTGGTCAGGCTAGAGGGCGGGGAATGTCACTTCCCTTGCTCTGAAAGCCATACTTCTTTTAATGTGGCCGAAGGTCACATTACCTTTTCTATCAGCTATGCCACTGATAACCACACTGCTCTTTTGTAAACCAAAGCCCTGCTCCCCCAGAAAAGCTTCTGACAAATTTCCTGGGAGGGTGCACAACCATTCTAGCCTTCATATGTCATTTCGGACCCGATTCCACACCGTTAAGTATTAACTACCTGTCCCTGCTTCCTGCCATCCACAAACGACTCGTGGTCCAGGCTGTTGACGAGAATGGGGGGCAAGGCAGAGCCTGGCACCATCACAGACAGTCTCCCTCCAAACTGAGGTGGCCCATTCTCCAACAGCTCTAGGCGGAATCCCGAGGGAATCACGAAGCCTCTCTTACCGAAGTCCACACCTGTAAACAATCTGAATGCCCATCATTGAGAGAATGGCCAAATAAAAAGCAATTTATCCACCCAGCAATTCCATACAACCGTTTAAAAGTGTGACAGATTTAGCTCTTCTGAGATAAACGTTTTTTTTCTTAACATCCTGAACAATATTCTATTCTTTGCAGGCACAGAATCCATCCACAGGCATGGAACTATGTGCATGCTGTGCAAATGCATAGAAAAGTCTGGGATGACATGCTAAATTGACGTTACCATGAAAACACCAGGATTAGATGGTAATCAAGTATAGCTTTGTCTATGCTTTAATTTATATGAGAATGCATTCCTTTATTACATGATTAAAATATAATTTTAAGTAATCCAGGTATATGACATCCAGGAATTTCCATACTCTACCAGTTTAATAATGATTTCCAAAGACAGAATGAGGCTAGTTTGAAGTAACTTGTGTTTAATAAACACTGATCATTACTGTGTGGATGCTTATTCATCTATTTCACAATCTGTTCAAGAATCTTCCTTTCCCTTTAGAAAATCTTGTTCTCCAAGGCAACTGGAACATCGAATGACACAGGCTGGTGATCTTCCTGCCCTGAGACAAAATTCATCCAGACTCAAAAGTGTAACAATGACGTGGTCCAGGTAAGCAGCTGAGCACAAAGAGAGGCCACTTAGGCCCTCCAGAATGAGAGGTCCAGGCAGCTCCAGAGGGGCTGAGGTGGGAGGCGAGACCGCCCAGGCCATGCGTCAGGGGTTTACAAAGAGCATATGCTGGAAGCGAGACAGTGAAGAAGAAACACAAAGTAAGGGCACCAGCACCCTCCACACCGTGCTGGAAATGAGAATAAATATTTGGTAGGTGACCTGCCTTGAGGCACAGATTAACACTGAAGTGAGCAGGCCGTAGACATCTCTTTCAATAAAACACATGCGCGGAGGTGTCAGCCATTTCCTGACACTGCAGCTCAAGGTCCCCAATACCCCTGCGCCTCCTGGAACCAGCCCAGGGCAGAGAGCTGGGCAGTGCCAGATAGACAGACAAGCTTACCTATCACCTTAATCGTTCAGGAATGAGGTGGGGCTTTTCATTGCTGAAGTCTCCACGACAAAGAATGTTGCTGAGCCAGGAATCTGATGTGTAGTGGTGCCACGGAGGAGGGCCCAGGGAAGGGGGGCCCAAGGAAGAGTATGCCCTGGGGAAGGGGGCGGGAACCTTGGATCGACCACTGGCCTGGAGCTTCATCAGTGAAAGGCTCACCCATTTGGCTATGTGCGCTCTTAGTTTTACTTAACCCCTGACCTCTGCCTTTTAGATCAAAACTCTCCATGGGCTAAACCTTGACCCTTGATCCCTTAAAAAAGCAAATGGAGGAAGAAGCACTCTTTGTGGCCTATGGCATCCCACCATCCCTGCACAGAGGGCAAAGATGTGGTTTGTTTACATAATCAATGATCCTGCTGAGCCGCATCCGCCTGGCTCAGGAATTCAGGGATCAGGAATCCAGGGATCGAGAATATACCTGGCCCTTCTCAGTGCGGAGGCTTAGAAAAGATGTCTGCCTGACTTAAATAAATAAGGAGGGGGAGTGGAGGCAGGAGGGAGAGGATGATAGTCGGTGTGTACAATGGGTTGCCTGCCAGGCTCTAGGCTACTGTCCATTTGCTATGAGTCCTTAGGTATAAGCTTACAGATTCTAGATGTCAATATAAAATTAAGTGTTAATCAATAAGATCCCTTCTAACTCTAAGAAGGTAGGAGGGATGTAGAAAAAGGGAGAGTTCCATAGCAGTTCTTTTTTTCTTTTGAGACGGAGTTTCGCTCGTTACCCAGGCTGGAGTGCAATGGTGCGATCTCAGCTCACCACAACTTCCGGCTCCCGGGTTCAAGCAATTCTCTTGCCTCAGTCTCCTGAGTAGCTGAGATTACAGGTGTGCGCCACCATGCCCAGCTAATTTTTTGTATTTTTAGTAGAGACGGGGTTTCACCATGTTGACCAGGATGGTCTCGATCTCTTGACCTTGTGATCCACCCGCCTCAGCCTCCCAAAGTGCTGGGATTACAGGCATGAGCCACCATGCCCAGCTCATAGCAGTTCTATGTAAACTTTTCTAGATCTGACACGATCTGGTTGTTAAAACTGTTTTCCTAATGTTTGATAAAGACTTCCTGGCTGCAGTTCGAACCCACAATCCCTGTAATTCCCTAAAACAGATAGTGAACAGAGAGATGTCTGATAGCCTCAGTGGGTTCATCTCTTTGGCCTCTCTGGGAAGCCCTGCAGATCCCCTCTTGTAGCTTTACTGCCTCTCATTTGCAGGGTCTCCTGGATTAGCTCAAGTGGGCAGCACTGCTATTGATTGAAACCTTCCCTTAGCCAGAAGACTGCTGAGCTCCCAGAGTAGGAAAACACAGAAACGTGGGGAAGGCAGGAGGCAGGTGTGACTTCTGAGACAAGTGTGAGGTCTTCCAGCCACAATGGGCACTACAATCATATCGTAGTGTACATACAAGCACCTTTAAATCTTTTCTGGAATATGGAAGGAAACTAGAAGGACAAATGGACCAATGGATGTACGGCTCCTCTGTGAAGCCACAAACTTGTTCCTGTTTTCTAAATTATCACAGGAAAACAGACACAACAAAGCCAGGAAGGAACGAAAGAATGGGCAGGACACAAGTGTCCTCCCTGTGAAGCAAGATAGGTAGTCAAGGAAGTGACTGTGTTCTCAGACGGACGTAGCTGCGGTGATCCTGAAGTCAACCCAATAAACCTCGGCATTCATATCAGAATCGAGCTCGTTCAAGCAAAGCAATCTTCAGCAGGGAACTCCCATCTAGAGAGCCTGTGCACTGATATTTCCTGTCCTCAGCCTGGCCCCTTGCTCATTGTAATAGAAAACACGCCGGGCGCGGTGGCTCACGCCTGTAATCCTAGCACTTTGGGAGGCTGAGGCGGGCGGATCACCTGAGGTCAGGAGTTCAAGACCAGCCTCACCAATATGGTGAAACTCCATCTTAAATTTAAAAAAATAATAATAATAAAAAAGAAAGAAAATACAGTCCTGGGTGGAGATTGAAGCTGTGCCGAGTGAACAAGCATGTTAGCTGCTACTCATGTGCACCCAGAGCCACCCGAGACATGCTTACTGGTGACACCTCTTCCCACCTCCTTATGAATAATCACACACAGCCCCCATAAAGGGAGTTTCTCTAGCAGTAATCAGCGCTGCCTCATCCTTATGAGAATTCAGCCACCTGAATTCTCTCTCAAGGTGCACTGTCTACTGTGCACTTAACTTTCAAAATATTCGTTTTCCTTTGCAATAAATTCCTCAATGCTGTATTGTGTCTTTTTCAGGTTCTTTTAAACTATGAAGACAAGAACCAAGGTCTCAACACAGCCATCAACCTCTGGTTCAGTGGCAGTCAGGGCTCTTCACTCATCCGAGAGCTAAAGGACCCCACCAAGTATTCCCAGCTTTTGAGTCCAGCTCAGCAGGTCAACGTTCTCTCTCCTTGCCTTTAACACTCATTTAGATAGGAGCTCCAAAAGAAGGGTCAGACCCTCCTAGGACAAAGCTTCTGGCTTCTGCCCAGCCATGCCTCTTCCAAAATTGCTGCAGAAGTGTCACATCAGAGGGTTCCAGCAGCATCTTACCTTCATCCCAAAGGACTGCATCCGGGTAGCCACCTCTCTCCCAATCCTGCCCAGGCCAAGAATTCCCAGGGTCTTTCCATTCAGCTCTGTTCCCATGAACTGCAACCAAACGGGCAAAAGGAAAGAAGCTGAAGTCAGCAACATGAGTGGCCCCTGGGCCCTGAGCCCAGGTGGGGTGAGTCGAGGCCGCTGCTCACCTTCTTCCGCTCCCATTTTCCATCCTTCATCGAAGCCGTCGCCTGGGGAATCTGCCTGCAAGGACAGACACAGGTTCAGAGGGCCCACGCGGACTCCTGCCAGCCCAGGAAGGAGACGCGACATCAGGCCTGCACAGTCACTGCCCCATCACAGCCACTCCCCTGGGAACTGGGTCTGGGGGTTCAGGTTTAAGAACACCGATGGCGGTAAAGGGGAGACAGAAGAGAGAAACCCTTGGTAAGATGTGACTTAGAAACCCTGGGATTCCAGGGATCAGCCAGGCATCTGGGAGGAGGTCTGGATTCCATCTCAGCCACTGAGGCATCAGTCAGAGGGAGTTTTTTTACTTTAAGTGATCGCCAATCCTCCAGCGTCTGCAGGGATAACTGAGTAGGGTACTGGGCAACTCTGATCGAGTTGCTCCAGGGGCTCAAGGAATTATGTTCATCTTCCTATCATAACCTATGACATTTTCTACTATTATGAAGAGGACACTGATTACTTATGCTTCCTTGAGAGTTTCTTAACCCTGAGGGTCTTAGACTAGTCTGGAGTGGGTGGGTGGATGCCAAAGCCCAGACGCTTCCATGCTGTCCTGAATGTGTGGTCCCAACACTTTTAAACGTCACACCACCTTCCTGTCCCACGACACACACACACACACACACACACACACACACACACACACTTCACAGCCTGTCTCCTCCTATAGTTCAGATGGAAGTCTGAGTCTACATCTGTGTTTTTTGGAGGAGACAGAGGAAGTGGCAATTACGGCAACATTAAAGATCAAAGGGCAATATATGTCCTGTGGGCCATGGGTCATCAATACATCTCTGGAGGCCAAAAAAGGGAGAAATGAGAAACAATGTTTGAGGAGCCCTTTCTCTATTTTACACATCCTAAAATAAATGTTCAGGCACACATTAACTCCTGTAACCTTCACAGCTGCACGGAGGGAGGCACTGGGGATTAAACAGCTCGCCCCGGATCACCCAACTGGAGGCATTTGAACAGATTCAAAGCTAGCAAAGTCAACCCCAGCACGGCCAGTCTCCTGAGTATTTAAATGCAGGCCTTTAACCTGCCGCCAAAAACCTGAGAGTGAGTGAGCATGCAAAGAAAGCTCAAGACGCTACGTCTCTGCTTTCAATTCACTAACTTCTAACACAAAAACATTCTCTCATCTCTACACGTTGCCGGGACATCGCTTTCCATCTGAGGGTAAGGCTGAAGGTGGAATCTGTCCTCACCATCACAGAACCCCACGATCTCAAGGGTAAACTGAGGAGAACTTCAATACCAAGCCACATGGGGGACAAGCTGACCCATCAGACAGGTAGTAAGGACAGGGACTTGCCTCGAGGAACTTCTTGGGGAAAGCTTGCCTGATAAAATGCCTTTGGCCTAGTGAGTTCGAGCCCCCACCTGGCCCCTCTCTCCCTCACATCCTATTTTCTTCCCACCGGACTCCACAGTGCTATCAAGATGTATGCATGCGACACCACAGAACATAAGAAATCCCTAAACCCTTTCTCTGGCTGCGACACCCAGCTGATCACAGAGCCGGTCCAGGTTTCAACGCTTTGGAATCCTCATCAGGCCAGGCTGGAGAAGACCCTACTGGGGGTGAGGGGCTCACAAGAATTAAATGGTTGCTGGCCTGACTTACTAGAGGAGGAGATGGTCAAGTAGGCAAAATGGTGAACCCTACATTTGCTCATTCTCGACTTCCTTCCGTTCTGTGTGCTGTTCTTCTGCACCTCAGGAGCCCCTTCTGCTCAAAGTCCCCACCGTGAGGCCCAGCCACGCCTGCTCTCCACCCATATTGGCCAACCCTGCAGAGTCTACATGACATACAGCTCCGTTCTTTCCTGCTGCCCTCCCTGCTAGGAACAGGCTGATGAAACTAACACATTCCTTCCCAGTAGGGTGTGTGTTTTCTAGTTTTGATGCCTCTTTGTTGAGTGAGGTCATGGTGAGTGATGGACAATGGAAAGTTTCTTTTAAACAACAGCACTTCACCAATTCCTTTAAACAAAGCTGGTCCTGGAAAACGAGGGAAAGTATCCCTGGCTCCTAATCCTTTCCTCCCACCTCCAGAAAAAAGTGAGGTAGTTAATTAAGATAGAAAGCCACACTGAGATCTTTTCCCCTTACTCAGAAAAAAAAAAAAAAAAAAAAAAAAAAAAAAAAAATCACTGAAGGTAATAGCTAAAGTGAAACCAAGGCACCAGGCTTCTATACTTCTCCTGGGGGACAGAAAGACACTCCACCTAGATGTCCTGTGAGAACCAAGGTGCCAGCTTGGGGGCCCCTTCTAGGCTCAGACCCTACTGCTGTGTAAGCTGTCCTGTTTCTCCTTTCCCCCATGGCCTCCCTTCACCTATCAGTGAGTATCAGTGACTACCAGGGACCTCAGGTGGAAATTTTGGGGGAGAGTTAGAGCAGAGGTTAACTCCCCAAGATCCTCCTCCAGCAGGAGGGAAAGCAGATCTTGCATGGGAAAAGTAATTTCTTGGTCCCAGGTTTCAGGCCTGAGTAGAGAAACAGGGAGTCCTTGATGCCTAAGTCCCCTCATTTGGGGAATCCACGGAGCCTCAAAGGGACCGAGAACAGCTTCCTGCCCTGTTTACTGGGAGCATTGTTCTTGCCCATGACCAAAGAAATGCTTGCATTGACTGTTCAACAGAAATGCTCCATGCAATCAGTTTTGCCAAATTACTAACCACCACACACTGAGACTCAAGCACATTCTGTGCTATATCCATCTGATTTCTAGGCTGCCCTCTCCACTCAAGAGGTCTGGAATTCCCGCTGGAAGAGCCAGAGTCTTGCCCATTTGAGTTTCATCGAGTTATGAACCCACAGGAACACACAGGGACCCTGGAGAAGCAGGTTCTTATTCCATTCTATTACAATGCAGATTTGTAAGTGCAGTGACAGAGATGAGCCCTGAGGGCGAAGGGATCAGTGAGGGACACAGCCCAGCTGGGAAGGCCAGAGACCTTCTTGGATAAATTAATACTGAAGCTTAGTCTTGAAAAGTAAGCAGAGGGTACCTAGAAGCTGTCCATACCCTGCTGCCTGGAGCATCCCTCTTTGTTATTTCTAGGCAGTAGGGCATGGAGAACATTTGCAACAATTGAAGCCTACAGAAGGTAGAGTGTCTGTAGTGTGAAGAACAAACCATGAGTCAAGGGAAGTGCACCTTTGTGCACAAGGGAACCTTCGTAATTAGTGTTGAATAGAGGACCTGAGGCCCTTAAAGCTTCTTAGCAGTCTGCACATCACCAAGATGAACTGTTTCTAAGTTTTTCTGGGTCCATTTGCTTGGCAAGGGGTAATAATTGGCATATCGGAGAGACTAGCTTTGCTGAGAAGTCAGGAACTTACCTGGCCAGGCACAGGATCATCCCACAGGTGAGTTCTGCAGCACTGAGGCTGTTCCCATTGGGGGTGCTAAAGATCAGAGAAAACGTGGACATCAGTGGGCACAGGCCTAGTATTCTCATCCCTGCCCCAGGAGAAAGCCTTGGGTGCAGGCTGTGCTCTCTCTCCTGCTCCATAAGCTGCCCAGTTCTCAGCATTCACCCCCAGACCCATGCCACTGTCCAGGATTCTCTGATGTACCCTTGCCCTAAGCCAAGGGCTGGAAATTAGCCCCCTGCCCCTGGCTCTGTGTTTCCCTGCAGAGGGACCCCTCTATTAGAGAAACACACCTGGTTTCTCTCTACCCAAACGCTCACTTCTCCCAAGGCAGAGAAGTGTCTCACATGGAGATTCGTGTATGGCTCGGCTCTCTTCCTTCTGCTATTTCAGGGTCTACCTGCCTCCAGAAAGCACGAATTTCCTGCTGCTCCTACCATTGATCTCACCAAAGCCGAGTCTCTCAAATTCAGGGCTCACTCAGCCCACTGCCTGCAGATCTTCATCAAGTTATCCAGCCTGGCTTTTGTTATTGTTGCTGTTGAAACAGCGCTTCGCTCTGTCACCCAGGCTGGAGCGCCGACATGATCACAGCTCACTGCAGCCTCGACTTCCCGGGGCTCAACGATCCTACCAGCTCAGCATTCTGAGTAGCTGAGACTACAGGCTGGTGCCGTGATACCTGGCTACTGTTTTTTATCTTTCCGTAGAGATGGGGAGGCTCACTTTGTTGCCTAGGCTGGTCTCGATCTCCTGGGCCCAAGTGATCCTCCCACCTTGGCCTTCCAAAGTGCTGGGATTACAGGTGTGGAGCCCCCACACCCAGCCCCAACCTAGCTTTAATTAGTAATCTCCACCTGTCTGACTACTCTTTCTATCTCTCAACAAGCTCTGAACTGAGAAAGCCTCTTCATACCCTAAGTCACAGGGCAATGCAGACTATGCCCATTTTATAGAAGGGAGAATAGAGGTCGTAACCCACAAAACTATTTTTTCTTTTCTCAACGGCTTTTTAGGTTTTTGAAAGAATTTCATATACGTGTTCATCCTTTTTATTCCCCTACTGGGTCTGTCTTTTTTATCTCTGGAACGAAGGTTAATGAGGTTATAAGAAGAAAAAGTCAAGAGATCCTGTATAAGATAAAGAGACTCTAGGAGTCTGTCTGTCTGCAAAACCACCTGGCTTCTCACCCTCCCGCAGTGAACAGGCTGTATGGGGGAGCCAGCAGAACTGCACAGGTTAGGGCCTGGCTGCCTCTGGGTCCAAGGCAAGAACCCGGGATGGGTTACGTTTAACAGTTCCCCTGTTGACCACTGACCTCAGTTGGCTGACCAATTAACCCCTACCCTAAGCAGGGAAGTGCAGTGCCAGGGAGGGGAAAGGTCTTAAGGACAATGAAGTCCCCAAGGGAAGAGAAAAGGCTTAAGGACAAAGAGGCCTAGGGGTGGCCTTGCCATACCATCTAAGTGCCAGAACACGTAGAGCACAGCCCTGGCATGCTGACGACCTCTGCCCCGTGCTCCTGCAGAAACAGTTCTAAAGGAGGCCCCTCTCCTCTTGCCCTGGAACACTACAAGAGCAACTGGTGTCTTCACTCCCGAAGGTGCAGGGAAGTGGGGAGGGCAAGGATTCTCATCACTGGTCTCCTAGTAAAGGTTGTGCCTCTGTACAAGCACGGTAAAGTAGAGCTGACGCAAAGCTGCCAAGAACAGCATTAACAGAGGCATAGGGGCTGCACGGGAGCAGGACGTGCAGGTGCACTCACTAACCTTCCGATTTCTGAACCAGGCTGCACGTACTGCACGTGGGGTATGGGCTCGTGAACCATTCTGAGATTACACAGGGACTCTCCATTTCAAACACTCTGGAACCTCCTAATGGCATTGGTGATATGGCGGTGAGCACAGCTGCCTTCCAACAACTTTGGAACCACTAAGCTGTGTTTTGACCATGCAGGCCCTAGACCAGGCATCCTCCCGGAAGCCCTTCCCATGGACTCGGCTTTCTCTCAAGTGAGGTTTTTCTGCCCTGGTGTGGTCAGTCTCTGCACTCACCCCTCGGCCCCCGCAGCCTCCACAACTCACTTCATGACCAAGACGCCCTTCCTTGTTGCGGCCTCCAGGTCCACGTTGTCCACGCCTGTGCCAGCCCTGCCCACCACCTGGAGCTTCTCGGCTGCATTGATGACATCAGCGGTCACCTTGGTGGCAGAGCGGACAATGAGGCCTTCACAGTCCTGAAGCAGAAGAAACATTTGGGTCCACAGCGTCATTGTGCTAGAAATCCTAGAGCCTCAGGCACGTCACTGCTTACTCCTGAGTAAGAGATGCGTCCCCAGAACCTTGGGACGTCACTGATGACTGCCAGCTCAGAGACATCTCACTAGGGAAACGGGGCTAGGATTCATGCTGATTTTTACTCAGAGTCGAGGAGACTGTGGCTCTAACACACCAAGTGCTTTGTTCAACATGTCCAAGAAGGCAGCATTGGCCCACGGGCTCTGGGCACCTGGCTCATCTCTCTGGACAGCACCATGATGCCTGCAGCCTGGAGGTCCATCAGGCACACGCCAGAAGTCGGGGGGCATTTCCTGTTCCTCTCTGTAAACCCTATCATTCCTGCATGCTGCTTACTCAAAATGGGAGTTCTTACATGCTGGCTGATTTTGATATATTCAAAGAAAGAAAGGCAATGTCATCTGTGCACACATCTGACAGGTTCTGCCATCTGGCAGGCCTGGGTTCAAAAATCCAAGCCCCTGCCTTCCCAGCTATGAATCAGCTTCGGCCTCCTCAAGAGCGTGAACAGAAAGTAAGAGAGAACAGGCACAGCACCTGGCCAAGCTTAACGAACGTCACTTCCTCCATGAGACGCTGAGCTACTGAAGGGCAGAGGTGGGATGGAGTTCTACTTTGTAAGCTCTCCTCCCTGATACTGGGGAGGCACTTAATCAATGTTGGTTGGCTGAATGAGTAAACAAGGAATGAAACAAACGGTGAAAGAAAAACAGAGACCTAACTAAGGGGGTGAGGGCAGGGGAAGAATGAGAGCAATTAAATTCATCTAGGCTTGCTCAGACACCTAGGCAATATTAGACTAAAATTATAACTATGTGAAAAGTCAGACTGAATTCATCACAGCCACTACACGTGAACTAAGTTACATCCCCAAGACAATCTTCTTTATGCTCGCCCAGAATCCTGTGGTATGTGGTTCTTTCCAGAATGAGAATATTCGTGCTCAAACACAGAACGAAAATCCCTAAGAAATGAGGTAGGTGAACAAGTCCCCACTTTGTCCCAAAGTGGCAGACACCAGGCCGGCTGGTGAGAAAGCAGTAAGCGTATTTGCAAAAGCACCAAGCTGGAATCAGGAAGACAGAGGTGGAATCCTACATCTGCCAACAATGAGTGGGTCACTGAGGTAATTCACCTCGTTCTGTACTACGAGTCTCCATCTGTGAAATAAAAGAGATGGAGCGCACAGCTCCTCAGATCCATTTCCCCAGTAGAGCGCTCAGCTGCATCCCATGAAAACCTTCTTTATCCTCCCCACCGTGTGGATTCTGGAGCTGCAGAAAGGCCATGAGAAGCTGGCCCCTAGGGAAAAGGCCCACACTGTGTTTGCTGTACACAAGCCTAGAGCATAGGAGCATATCTGGACAAAGTAAATTTAAGGAAAGCAGTAGGTAATTTTTTTTTTTTACATATTAATTTTTTTATTTTTATTGTACTTTAGGTTCTGGGGTACATGTGCAGATCATGCAGGATTGTTGCATAGGTACACACATGGCAATGTGGTTTGCTGCCTCCATTCCCCCGTCACCCACAGCTGGCATTGCTCCCCATGTTAACCCTCCCCAACCTCCTCACCCCCCCCGCTGACCCTCCCTTGCCCTCCCCAACAGACCCGAGTGTGATGCTCCCCTCCCTGTGTCCATGTGTTCTCATTGTTCAACACCTGCCTATGAGTGAGAACATACAGTGCTTGATTCTCTGTTCTTGTGTCAGTTTGCTGAGAATGGTGGTTTCCAGGTTCATCCATGTCCCTACAAAGTACACGAACTCATCATTTTTTATGGCTGCATAGTATTCCATGGTGTACATGTGCCACATTTTCCCTGTCCCGTCTATCATCAATGGGCATTTGGGTTGGTTCCAGGTCTTTGCTACTGTAAACACTGCTGCTATGAACATACGTGTGCATCTGTCCTTATAGTAGAATGATTTATAATCATTTGGGTATATACCCAGTAATGGGATTGCTGGGCCAAATGGAATTTCTATTTCTAGATCCTTGAGGAATCGCCATACTGTCTTCCATAATGGTTGAACTAATTTACACTCCCACCAACAGTGTAAAAGTGTTCCTATTTCTCCACATCCTCTCCAGCATCTGTTGTCTCCAGATTTTTTTTTTTTTTTTTTTTTTTGAGACAGAGTTTCACTCCTGTTACCCAGGCTGGAGTGCAATGGTGCGATCTCGGCTCACCGCAACCTCCGCCTCCTGGGTTCAGGCAATTCTCCTGCCTCAACCTCCTCAGTAGCTGGGATTACAGGCACGCGCCACCATGCCCAGCTAATTTTTGTATTTTTAGTAGAGATGGGGTTTCACCATGTTGACCAGGATGGTCTCGATCTCTTGACCTCGTGATCCATCCGCCTCGGCCTCCCAAAGTGCTGGGATTACAGGCTTGAGCCACCGCACCCGGCTGTCTCCAGATTTTTTAATGATCACCATTCTAACTGGCGTGAGATGGCATCACAATGTAGTTTTGATTTGCATTTCTCTAATGACCAGCGATGATGAGCATTTTTCTCATATGTTTATTGGCCTCATGTATGTCGTCTTTTGTAAAGAGTCTGTTCATATCCTTTGCCCACTTTTGAATGGGATTGTTTTTTACTTCTGGAAATTCCACTTGACCCAGCAATCCCATTACTGGGTATATATCCAAAGGATTATAAATTGTTCTATTATAAGGACACATGCACACAAATGTTCATTGCAGCACTGTTTGCAATAGCAAAGACTTGGAACCAACCCAAATGCTCATCGATGATAGACTGGACAGGGAAAATGTGGCACATATACACCAGGGAATACTAAGCAGCCATAAAAAACGATGAGTCTGTGTCCTTTGTGGGTACATGGATGAACCTGGAAACCATTATTCTCAGCAAACTGACACAAGAACAGAAAATCAAACACCGCATGTTCTCACTCATAGGCGGGTGTTGAACAATGAGAACACATGGATACAGGGAGAGGAGCATCACACACTGGGGTCTGTGGGGCGGAACGAGGGGAGGGACAGTGCGGGGTGGGGAGTTGCGGAGAGATAGCATGGGGAGAAATGTCAGATATAGGTGATGGGGAGGAAGGCAGCAAACCACATTGCCATGTGTGTACCTATGCAACAATCTTGCACGTTCTTCACATGTACCCCAAAACCTAAAACACAACAAAATATATATTTAAAAAAAAGAAGTTGAAAAACAGCAGGAGAAATATGTTCAGAAATTGATAAATCAGCCAACAGAACTAAACAGACACTAGACAAACAGTATATGTGAGAATTTAGAAAATAAAAATAGATTCAAATTGATGATGAAAGGAAGAACTAAACAAATAGTGGTAAAAAAAATTCAAGATAAACAATAATAGATTTCTACCTCACTTCAGATATTTAAAAATCCAGATGAAATAGAGAATTTTTAAAATGTAAGCATTAGAAGAAAATGTCAGGGGATATTTTTATGACTGGGATTGGGAAAATCTTTCATAAGCAAGGCACCAATCCCAGAAACCCTGGAAGAAAATATTGACAAATTCAGTTACATTCAAATTTTAAACTTCTGCATGGAAAAAGATCTCGTAAACAAAGGCAAGTAGTGTTCCTGATATGGGGGAAAAACTCCTTTTACCATATGTCACAGAACATGGATTCATCGCCAAAAGTGATGGAGTTCCTACAAATCAACTTTTTTTTTTTTTTTTGAGACGGAGTTTTGCTCTTAGTTGCCCAGGCTGGAGTGCAATGGCGCGATCTCGGCTCACCGCAACCTCCGCCTCCTGGGTTCAGGCAATTCTCCTGCCTCAGCCGCCTGAGTAGCTGGGATTACAGGCATGCACCACAAATCAACTTTTTTAAATGATAAAAAACACAATAAAAAATAGGTAAATAGATAAGTAGTCAACACATGAAAGAAATACAAAGTGGTCACTAATTTACAGACGCTTCAACACTAGGTATCAAGGAAATGTGCATTTTTAAATGTGATATTTTCAGGCATTATTTTGGCAAAAAGGAAACAGACAATATTCACTGTTTAGCACGGAGGGAACAGGAGTGTACACTGCACAGCCTTTTTGGCAGGCAACTGGGCAGTGAGTGGGTAAGCACGTTTTCAGTGTGCATTTCTTTGCAGCCAGCAATGATACCTTAGGTAACTGGTAACACACTGAGGAAACACAATCTCCTTTCAAGTGGCACCAAAAGTCAAAGTTCACCTGACCGGAAGCGGGCACGGAGCAAGAGGAGAAGGGACCACTTCTCATCTTATCACCTTGTCTCTGTAGCATCCAGCTCCAGAGCTCCCATCTCAGGCCCAGTCCTGCTCCAGAGGCTCCCCAATCAATCATTCCCTTAGGCCTTAAAGAGGTCCAGCCTTCCTCAATGCTCTCTCCCAAGCTGCCACCATGCTCCCCAAACCTTGCAAACCTGCTCCCCACGGGCAACACTAGCTGGAGAGCATGCAGACTCCCCAAAGTCCTGTTTTTCCGGCTTTTTAGAACCTTCTTTTAGTAAGATTTTTGAAAATCCTTGAGCACTCTTAGAAGTAGACCTTATGCCTCCTTATCACAGTCAAAGAAACAAGCACAGAAACAGCGCTATTCTTTATGAGCACGGCCTTCTTGGATGGATCCCCCTTGTGAAAATTTACACAGTAATTCTCTTGACTTTTCCCTCAAACCAGCCTTCTTTAGTGCCAGGGAGTCTAAGAGTCCCCAGTTAGACTCCTACAGATAAGCATCAGGGCCCACCTGTCCCAAGCGCAGAAACTCCCACTCAGGAGACATTGGTCCCATATTAGACATCCCACAGCAGTCAGAGTTAATGAGCTTCCAAGGCCTCTTATAACCTCAACTCCTCCACTCTCTGCATTCACTCAATCAACATATACTCGCCGAGAGCCTGAGTCCAACCTACCTCCTGCCAAGCCCTCAAAGCCCCTGCACCCCAAGGCTCCTTCCCTCCTCACACCACAACTCACCCCCTTCAAAGACTTTTCTTCACGATGCCTCCTCCTGTCCTCTACTCATGCGAACTACAGCCCTAACCAAATGCACACACCTGCTCACCTCCTCTGCAGTTTGCGATCAGAACTCCTCCAGTGCCCAGAAATCTTCCCTCCTCTCTGTCACTCCCTGGGTGAGGAAGTCTGTCTCTACACAGCACCAAACTCTGATGTTCACTGCCCTCTGTGTGTGGTTTCTGTGTCCGAGCTGGTTGGAACAGGCACTTCCCACACTTCCTACAGGTCCTCCTGCTCCCTTGTCCTTCGCTACTGTTCCACAGGAAAACTGCTTGATTTATGGCTGTTCCAGACAAACTGCTAACTCAGCAGTGGGAACCCATTCCCGTTCCTCAAGTTCACACATGCTTCCTTTCCCAAGAGGGCAAGCTTGGCCTAGGAGGTAATTCTAGCATTGCCATGCCTCTAAATTAAATCATAGGGCAAGACAATGAAACTGTCCATGTCATCTTCCTCGGCTGCAGGGAAGGCAGGTCTACGCTGTTTTGCTCAAGATGTGTGATCCTGATTAATTTGATAGTTATTTAGCTTTTGCAAACTAAATCCTTGTGTAAAAAGGCTGGGGACATGAGATTTTAAAGAGCCTTTTAAAAGAACTGTTAGATGGAAAGATTTATTCCCTTCTTAATCTTCCTTAAAATTCTAGCATAAAGATATAGATGTGCTTCAGTAAATTAAATAGTGTTACCAGTATTTAGTTTAGTGGTCTTATCAATGCTACTTAATGAAACGGAAGAAAACACCAGAATGTATCATATGTAGAAAAAGTATTATTTCATAAAAATTATGTGTGTCTGTGTGTACACGTATGTATGAGTGTGTAAGTTACGACCTAAAACAAATTTCTTATTGTGGGTCACAGTCAAAGTTTAAAAGCCACTGATAAATGATAATGCTATTTAAATATTTTCCTGTATATTAGGTATATTTAAGATGGGAGTTTCAAACAAGATGCTTTATTATTTTAAGCCTGTGTTTTCCAATTTTTTTTTGACCGAGACTCACTGTAAGAAACACATCTTTTTTGGCAGAGGGACAGGGTCTAGCTCTTTGCCCGGGATGGATTGCAGTGGTGAGATCATGGCTCATTGCAGCCTCAACCTCCTAGGCTCAAGCAGTCCTCCCCCCAGAGCACCAGGCTGGGAAGAGTAACAGCAACCAGGGCCTTAGCCCTCCACCCTGCCCCCGAGGAGCTGAGACTACAGGCTTGTGCCAGGATGCTTAGCTAATATTGGTATTTTTGTAGAGAAAGGGTTTCACCATGTTGCCCAGGCTGGTCTCAACCTTCTCCCTTCAAGTTGTGATCTGCCTCCTCTGGTCTCCCAAAGTGTTGGGATTACAGGCATGAACCACCGCGCCCGGCCAAGAAACATATCTTTAAGTTGTAATTCCATACTCACATATCACACACATAACAACTACACACACAATTGAAACAAAATTCATGAAACAATACTCAGAGCCTTACTATCTGCATTGCTGCATTTCCTACTTTGTTGTTTAAAATACTAGTCATGACCCATTAAACTGAGCTCTGACATGCTTCAAGTTCGAAAAGGGGCAGGGAGAAATGATTATGCTTCCTGACCACCGGGTGAGTGAGAGGAAACTGTGCCTGCCCAGAATACAACGCAGTGGGAACCAAGGCCAGGCCCGGTTCCAGCAATGGCGCCAAAGATTCCTTCAGCATGAAAGAGATTTTGAGTGGGGGAGGGCAGGAGATTTCATGCAGAATAAAAGGGCATCGTGTAGAAATGAGAACCCTTCAGTTGGCTGCCCAAGGAGATTAATTGGCATTCTGAACCAAACCTGTTGCAAAGACAGACACGAAAGCTAAGCCCTCCCAGACAGCCCAACAATGCCCCGCAGTCAAGTTAGCCAACAACCTCTCCTCCTGCCAAGAGTTTTCAGCGCCTTTAAAACGTTCCCCAAGTTTCAGCCCGAGACTGGCAGCATCCACCCAGCTGATTCCCGACTTCATGGAACAACTCATTAAGGATGAGGCCTCCCATTCCTCTCATTTCTGACCTCATCCCTTCCTATCCCCAACCTCTCTTGGGGGTATAAGGTTTCTAATTTCCTTTAGAGAGCTGAAAGCCCCTGACTGTCTGGAGGACACCCCGCTGCTTTTCCGGGTGGTTGCCCAAAGCCATTGATATCATCTCACACAAGAAAGGAGGTGACAGACGTGAGGAGCCTGCCACACATCCAAAGCTGCTCAAGTCCTGAGCCACTGCCCACCAGTTCGATGCATGATGATCTGCCCCTTCTCTCGCTTTTCCAGCAAGGGAGCAGGCAGAGGGTAGGGAGCTGGGTGGTCTAATTCAGGGCTTAAGCCCTGTGCCGTCTGCTCAACTGTCTACTGTGTGTTGGCCATGTTCCCTAACCAGCCTACAAACTTCTTGAAGGCAGGGACCAAACTTTTCCGAGTAGAGGACAGGGCTGGACACTTGGATGTAGTGCCATGCCATGGGGACAGGGTCCATGGCAGCAGATACAAAGGCAGACAAAGAGAGCGCAGGCTGTTTCCAGGACCACGTGGTTGTGGCACAGCTAACACAACAGCAGCAGCCTCTGCGGGCTAAGGGATCCTCGGAGGAGGTGGACTGGGGGGAGAATAAGCCGGATCAGGTGAGGTGGGGACTGGGCAGCTGGGTGGACTACAGAGGTCGAAAGCGCAGGCCCTGGAGTGAACAGTTCACAAAATCAATGTCCTGGACAAGGCCACCAAGCCCTGCGGGCCTTTTCAAACACCGTAGACAAAGATTTAAGGTAGATTAATTATATATCACAACAAACGGGGATAACGTCCGTAAAATTTGCTGAGACTATCAATCACCTGGGAGCATTTGGGATCGGATTCTGGTCCAGTCCGGTCACTCCCAACCAACAATAAACCGAAGGTGGGGAGGAGGCTAAACCTGGATCCCAGCGCCCCCCGCCGGCCTCCGTTTCCTCCGAAGGCTACCAGGAGGCAGAGGGGCTGCGACAGCACGGAGCAGTCTTGCATCAGACGAGGGGCGGGTACGTGTCTGCAGCCCTGCGAGGGCCGCCTTTCCCAGCAGCTGCCCCAGCAGCCACGA
>NW_016108089.1:277865-320861 GCF_001604975.1 Cebus imitator | reverse complement strand
AATCGGCGGGGCGGCCCAGAACTTGGTTGTGAGAGTCTAGTTCCTGGGCTCCCAGCGAGGAAGCCAGTTTGGCGCCCCTCCCCCGGTCCCCCCGCGCGGAGGCAGTTGGAGGGGGGAGGGCGGGCAAGGCTGCCAGAGCAGCTGCGGCCAAAGCTCCGGGGCGCCGCGCTGGCATCCGGCGCCGGCATCCGCGGGCAGCCTGCAGGACCAGTTGGAGCAGCTTTCGGCGCGCAAGGCTAGCGGAGGCACGCCACCGGCAAAGCCGCGGCTGCAAACTAAAAGCAAAGTTCGCATCTCGCCGCGGCTAGCTCTTCCCTCTTTCCGCGTCCCCGGCCCGGTTCCCCGCTACCCCCCAATCCCAGGAGGGCCCCGGAACTGACTGATGGGGGGGCACGTGAGGGGCGTGCTGGCCTAGGCGCAGCCAGCCTTTCTCCGAGGCTGCCGGAGACCTCGGTTTTCCCCGGCCCCCCTTACCTGCAGCTCGGCGATCAGCTCCTCTTGGCTAAGGTTCTGCTTCTCCACCACCTGCAGCCCTCCATCTTGCAGGATCCTCCGGCAGCAAGGGTCCAGGCTGTCACTGATGAGCACTTTCCGCAGAGTTGCAAAGGCCATGGCGGGAGGTGGCCTCGTGGTCGGCCGCTGCAAGTGGAGGTGCTCTCGCCGAGAAGCGCGCTGGGACCGGGCGCGCGGGAGTAACTGGGCAGGGCTCCCCAGCTCCCGCTCCCTCAGCGCCCCCCGCTCTTACCGCCGCCTTCTGATTGGGCGGAAACACTCCAAGTCCCCGCGGCTCCGCCTCCTCCTCGCGGCTCTGAGTTCGCCACATCCCCACCCGCCTCGTTATCCTCCCGCAAAGAATGTCCCGGCCTCAGCCATAAAGCTCTTACCTACACCTGGTGAGCATATAAAAAGCACAACGTACGCTGAGCACCTGATGCATATCTGAGACGAACACAGAAATACACCTCATCGTGAGAGAAAAACTTCACGTTCACCTTTCCTCCTAAGGATTCGTGCATTCATTCCTTAAGGAGCAATTTTTTTTCGAGTAGGTAAATGTGCAAGACACTGTGCTAGACGTGGAAGGGAATTCGACCTCGTCTTGGTACATCCCAAAGTACCAAGCACACAGATGTGCAAAGTAAGATAGTGAAAAGCAATAGGAAGCTTTCTGAGACACCACGGAGCTGTGCTTAATTCTATATTCGTGATTCAATGAGAACTATGTGTTTAACTAGGCATACTTTGTTCAAATTCTTTATTCCCTTTCCCTCCACATCCTCTCTAATTATGAAAAAGAAGGAAAGGAAAAAGGGATGTCAGTGTGGTCTGATTTATATACTGACCAAGGAGGCCGCTTCTCAGCTCTTTCCTCTTTTATATTTAAACCCCATAACCATCATGCTCTCTTCTGCCCCATTTTACAGAAATGTCAGAAAATTCAATCTGGGATTAAAGTCACCTAAAATCAGAAGCAGAATCAGAGATGCTCATAGTTGAATTAGAATTCAGCTTTATGGACATATCCAGTCCAATTAACCATTGTATGTTGTGTTGTCCTGAGCTTTCCATAACTGAAGTGCTAAATCCTTATTCTTCAGAACTATGCAATATCAATTCTATAAAGTAATGATAATTCTAGACTGATAATTCCTAGGCAGAAATCAGATTTTTAGACTCAATGATCCCAATGGGGAAAAAAAATAGTCTATTCTTGTTTACTTGTTCAGATGATTTTTTATTCTTGTATTGCAAGACTCATGAGTATCCAATTTCTCTGCCTCTCTTGAGGTGCCCATCAGTACCCCGAGGTCTAGGAACAGGCAGGAGACCTATCCCAGGAGGCTTACTGGAGGACCCTGGGAAGGACCCATTTTTGTAACCGCTTTCCTTCAACTCCTCCCAGAGCGCACAGCCTGCTTCTTTTCAGTGTAAAATCTAAACCCTGCTGTCTTCAACAGGTCATCCCGCCCCTTCACACCAAGCCAACCTTACTGGATACTGTCTGAACACACAACCAGAAGGCCTCCTAAGCCTGATCACCTGTTTTCTTTATTATTTATGAGCCACTTACTTTTAAAACAGATCCAAGCCACACAATAAAAGACACTTCTAGGTCGGGCGCAGAGTCTCTCTGTAATCCCAGCTCTTTGGAAGGCTGAGGTGGGCAGATTACGAGGTCAAGAGATCGAGACCATCCTGGCCAACATGGTGAAACCCAGTCTCTACTAAAAAATACAAAAATTAGCTGGGTGTGGTGGCACGCCCCTGTAGTCCCAGCTACTTGGGAGGCTGAGGCAGGAGAATTGCTTGAACCCAGGAGGTGGAGATTGCAATGAGCCGAGATTGCACCACTGCACTCCAGCCTGGCGCCTGGTGACAGAGCAAGACTCCATCTCAAAAAACAAAAGAAAGAAAAAGACACTTCTAAACCCATTAAGAAAATAATTAACAGGTAAGAGTCCATCTCCAAGTGAAAAGGAGAGTATGTGATCACTGTTACAGAAGTCAGAAATGTTCCCTCCCTTTAAATTCCTGTAGAATTAACTTTCGTCAAGTTATCTCACAGTTCCTTATGGAACATATTCGTGAACTTTTCATGTCTTGTTCCCTCTGGACTCTCATCTCATTAAGATCAGAGATACAACTTTGTATCCCCCCAGTAGTGCCTAGCACATGCTTTCCACATCACAGAGGCTCAGAAAAGGTTTGATTCAAAAATTAATTTATCCAGTACCTCCCACGTGCAGGTACTGTGGCTTAACCCTAGGGATATGGTGATGTATAAGACACAGCCTCTTTCCTCAAAAAGAAAGAAAACCAATATTTTAAGAAGAGTAGCCCAGCATGGTGGCACACTGCTATAGTCCTAGCTACTTCGGAGGCTGAGGCAGGAGGATCACTTGAGCCCTGGAGTTTGAGGCTGCAGTGAGCCATGATTGTACCACACGGCACCCCAACCTGGGCAACAGAGTGAGACCCTATCTCTAACAAACAAAAAAAAATTAAAAATTAAAAAGGTATAGTTTAAGAATTATGAATAGAGGTGTGCTGGGGTGCTTTGGGAGCAAGGAGGAGACCCACCTCCTAAGGTGCCAGGAAGACTTCCAAGCAAGGCTGCCTTTCAGCTAATCTTTTGGAAATCATTCAAGGCAGCTACTTTGAGAGGCCCAGGGATACAGAGACAGGTAAAACATAACCTGGCTTGAAGCTGCTCATGGTTAACTGCCTAATCTTGAGAGCTGAATAGGAATCAGCCAGGTGGAGAAGAAATGACATTTCCAAAGGCTCAGAGTTGTGAGCAGTGGCAACATGTTCACAGCTTCTCTACCATGAATGTGGGGATGTCAGGAGGACACCAGGAGGTGAGACTGCAGAGGGGCCAGGGGCTGCTCATGAAGGGCATTGCCCTGAGGAGGAGTTTAAACTTGACTCCGAAGTTAGCACAGAGGCTGTGCCAAGTGATTTAGAAGCAATATGATTAAACGCGTTGCTGGCCGGGCTGAGACCTGATACTGCTAATACAGATATATCCCTCACCACTACACCCCAGAATCTGCACCATCAATTGCAGACTAAGGGTTTTTCTTTGATAATTGAGAGTTGGAGTTGGGGAAATTTCTCCCTCTGCCTGTGTTATTGCATCCCTCCGTAAAAGAGGAACTTTGGCTCCCTTGGAAGTATTAGAAAAACATTTCTGCCCTTCTCCTCAAACCCCCTCCTTCTCTCCCTCTGGCCCCAATCCCTTGGGAAGAGAAAACCATTCTGATTAGTGAAGTTTGGGGAAAAGGTCCCAGTGCTGCCCGGGCCAGCCCCTTTGGCTCTCTCTTTCCAACCTACGAATAATGTGCACGCTCCTGCTTTCTTGCGTGCAGTGCATCTGTGAGGGCAGGACCTACCCCTACCTGAGGTTGCAAGCTGTCCAGCTGCTCTGCCTGCAGCTCTGAGAATAAGGCTAATGGGGTTAAGGGAAGGAGAGTAGGAACTCTGTTTTTCTACTTGGAGACCAGCTGTGATATCCAAACTTGAATCATAAGAAGTAAAACAGATATTGGCTGGGCGCGGTGGCTCATGCCTGTAATCCTAGCACTTTGGGAGGCCGAGGTGGGTGGATCACCTGAGGTCACGAGTACAAGACCAGCCTGGCCACCATGGTGAAACTCATCTTAAAAAAAAAAAAGAAATAAGTAAAACAGATATTTTAAGATGTAGAAAATGAACTGTCATCCACAAAACAGGCATATCTTGAATTCCACCTTCTCAAATTATGAACAATGTGACTTTGGGCAAATTACATTGCTCCTCTAAGACTCAGTTTTCTCCTCTGTAATGTGAAACTAATTGTATGATAGTGCTTAGTTCCTAAGGCTGCTGCAAGGATTAAATAAGGCAAAGCATACAAGTAGTGTAATCTCTAGTGCTTGACTTGCCTTCATTCATCCATTCAGTCAACCAGTGCACATTTATTGAAACTGTAATATGCCAGTCACCGCTGAGGGGGTTGGCAACGAAGCTTTGATTAAGACCGTCTCTGCTCTCATGGAGCTTATATTGTGTTTGATAGAAAATAAATAAATAAGTGAAAACTGAACAGGATAATCTTAGGGCATATATAATGATTTTTTAAATGTATTTTTTTTATTGCATTTTAGGTTTTGGGGTACATGTGAAGAACATGCAAGATTGTTGCATAGGTTCACATGTGGCAGTGTGATTTGCTGCCTTCCTCCCCTTCACCTATATCTGGCATTCCTCCCCATGCTATCCCCCCCAACTCCCCACTCCCTGCTGTCCCTCCCCTATTCCCCCCCCACCCCCGACAGACCCCAGTGTGTAGTGCTCCCCAGGGCATGTATAATGATTAATGTAAAAACAGATGTCGTGAGAGACAGGATGGGGTAGAGGAATTACGGACTTCAGGAAAGACCTTCCTGACCAAAAAGTCCATAATCCTGAGAAGGTGGAACCTGAGTTGAGTCTGAAATAAGAAGAAACTGGCTATGCAAAGAATTAAAGAAAAAGAGAATTCTAGGCTGAAAGAAAAGCAGAACAACGTGGCACATTCCAGAAACCTGCCCAAATATTTCCATAGTACTTGCTATGTGCTAGGCACAATGCCAGGCACTGGAGTAACAATCCTGAACAGGTCACATGTAGTCCCAGCCCACAGGAAGCTTGCAGTCTAGTCTAGTGTGTGAGCCAGTATGTGCTATGTGTGTGATCTGTGTCAGAAAAGTCTCCGAGAAGGTAGCACTTAGGCCGAGATCTAAAGGTGAAGACAGCCAGTGAAGAACATTTAGAAGAAAGAGAACAATAAAAACAAAGTCCCTTGGGTAGGAAAGTGCATGGATTTTTTTAGAAACTGACAGAAGGTGGGGGAACATGGTGGAAGACGAGGCAGGAGACATCAGCAGGGGCCAGACCATTGAGGGCATGGGAATAGTCTGGTCTTTGGGGGATGCAAGTATCAGACACCCAGTGTGAACTGGTTCAAGGAAAAAAGGGAATGTATTGGCTCAGGTGTCCAGAAAGATCAAGTGTGAACAAAACAAAAATTTGCTCAGATAGTGTCATTGGCAATCTATGTCTCTCTCACCTGTCTCTGTTTTCCTCTGTCATTTCCAGAAAGGCAAAATGTGGCAAGAATGTCGCAAGTTGGTGAAGAATATAAAATTCAGCCATGGAACCAACCCAAATGCCCATCAATGATAGACTGGACAAAGAAAATGTGGTACATATATACCATGGAATACTATGCAGCCATAAAAAACAATGAGTTCCTTTGGGAGGCCGAGGCGGGCAGATCACGAGGTCAAGAGATCGAGACCATCCTGGCCAACATGGTGAAACCCCGTCTCTACTAAAAATACAAAAATTAACTGGGCATGGTGGCGTGCGCCTGTAGTCCCAGCTACTCAGGAGGCTGAGGCAGGAGAATTGATTGAACCCGGGAGTCGGAGGTTGCAGTGAGCCGAGATTGTGCCACTGCACTCCAGCCTGATGCCTGGCAACAGTGTGAGACTGTCTCAAAAAAACCAAAAAACAAAAAACAATGACTTTGTGTCCTTTGTAGGGACATGGATGAATCTGGAAACCACCATCCTCAGCAAACTGACCCAAGAACAGAAAACCAAACACCGCAGGTTCTCACTCATAGGTGGGTGTTGAACAATGAGAACACAGGACTCAGGGAGAGGAACATAACACACAGGGGGCAGTTGGGAGGGCTGGGGAGGAACAGCAGGGGGTGGGGAACGAGGGGAGGATGGGGAGGGATAACATGGGGAGAAATGCCAGATATAGTATGCATGTAAAGTTAAATAAATAAATTTTTAAAAAAATTCATCCATATAGTCTAGCAGTTTAGCGATCCTAAAAGATTGCACTAGTTTTCTAACAATTGCCACAACATGTCCAGACCTCATCCTCATCAGAGCCCCATGGACCATGTATCTGTCCTTGGATTAGTCACGGTGTCCAGGAGGATGGATATACAGGTTTGTCCGTGCTGAGTAAAGCACCCGCTTCAGATCTGGGGAAAGAATTCATTCCATCTGAAGTATACACTAAAATTGCAGTAAGAGTGTGTCCCCAGAGGAAACTTCAGGGTGCTGAGCTGAAAGAAGGGAAATGGGGATTGAAGGAGGGGCTAAGAACAGCAACACTGACTACTCCACCGTGGTTAAGAAGTTTAGATTTAATTCTAAGTAGATGAGAAACAGTTTATGGGTTAATTACAAGGAGGGGACTAATACTAAATTTTTTAAAAGAGCACTCTACATTAACACAGAAGAAGCTACATTTCACAGTGTTTTCATTATCACAATGACAGTGATGAAGATGGTGAGCAGGGAGGTGGTTCCTTTGTGGGGCACATGAAGGGACAGGATAAGGCACATCTGTAATTTGAGAAGGCAACTCTCTGATAGTGAAAACTAAGAATTAATGAATCGTGAACGAAGTTAACCATCCGACAAAGTAACCTATCCTGAGAGAAGGCAAATGCCTCAAAGGGAGTTTGAGGAGACAGCAGATCAAAATAGACTGTTTCAACAAAATATAATTGAACATTAAAAAGAAAAAAAAACCCTGTAACATAGTGAGTTATAATTGTTTCTGTGGAAAGAATATATTAATAGAAAGGGCTAGTTAGCATATTCAGCAAAAAGGAAACAAGGAAAGTCTTGGCTTTTACTGAGCACTGTTCCAGGAGAGAGGAAGACCGTGCATGTGGCAGACAGGGGTCCTATGGTCATTAGTGAGTTGTACTTTGATGTGGTACAGAGGGAATTCATCAGATTTCATCATAATCTGTGCAAAAACATGTCTTCTGATTCTACAAATCCCTTTCTTTGCCACGCCTCTGAGTGGTCATTTTGTTTTCCAGATACCCTGATGTCAGTAAAGAGCTGCTGGGTGATCTGTTTCCCACCAGTTCCCATTGTCTTTAAGTCTTGCGGCAAAAGGAAAAACCAGGCAGCGCTACAAGATGGTTTACGGTCTCCCTTTCTGCAGGGAAATGCTGCTCAGGCAGCCCGGCCAGGCAGTAGGGGAAAAGGGAACTGGTCTGTGGTCGCTGGATGGGCAGCTCCACCCCCACACCACTGAACATGGTGGCTTTTTGGTTTGTATACTAATCTCATGGGAGTTAGTCTGAAACTCTGCTCTACACGAGGGGCTGTCTCAAAAAATAAAAAATAAAAAAATTTATTGATCTGAGGATGGAGACTGAGCTGCTGTCTCGGAAGCCTCATAAACAGAGAGCTTTCCTGTGATATCTCAGGTTGAAGTTATTCCCTTCAACCACTGTGCCTCAAAACCTGTTATGGTCACTGAGTCCAACAAGAATCTAATGAAAGCTACAAACCCTCTCACCTTCAAAGTTGTGCACTCAGTTTTGAGGACACATATACCTCCTGAAACCTGTTCATGAGCCTCCTAGGATTCCATGAACCTTTATTGAAACGCAACATGTTAGCTGGTTTAGGCATGGTAACAAATTCAAAATAGGCCTAATATGTAAACCAAAAAGTATCTGAGATCGTTCTCAATCAATTTGGAAGCTTATTTTGCCAAGGCTTAGGACACGCCGGGAAGAAAAGAAAAACAAGGAATCACAGAAACGGTCTGCAGTTTGTGCCTTCCTCCCAAGATGATTTTGAGGGCTTTGATATTTAGTGGGGAAAAGTGGACTGGAGGGGAAGAAGGGCGAGTGTGGTAATCCACATGCTGCAAGAGAAAAGGAGCAGGGAGGGGAAGAGTCAATTCTGTTTACATCTGGCTCCCAGTAAATGGGCACTTTACATAAGATAAAATGAACATAGAATAGCTATTTGTGAAGATATTTAATCTTTCACCTGTACTTGTCTGCTTAGGAGCAAAGAGAAAGGCAGTCTCTTTAATGCCTGACTTTAGTCGGCATGACTCAGCTTTCAGCTTAATTTTTCCCTTTTGGCATAGTGCACTGGGGTCATGAGTTTTTATTTTCCTTTCACATATAATACAGATATTTACTGATCTTTTTTTAAGTGCAAGATAAGTATAAATCAGTAAATAAAACAACTTGCTGGGCGCGGTGGCTCACGCCTGTAATCCCAGCACTTTGAGAGGCTGAGGCAGGCGGATCACAAGGTCAAGAGATCGAGACTGGCCGACATGGTGAAACCCCGTCTCTACTAAAAATACAAAAATTAGCTGGGCATGGTGGCACGTGCCTGTAGTCCCAGCTACTCAGGAGGCTGAGGCAGGAGAATTGCCTGAACCCGGGAGGTGGAGGTTGCAGTGAGCCAAGATCGCGCTACTGCACTCCAGCCTGGCACCTGGCGACGGAGTAAGACTCTGTCTCAAAAATAAAAAATTAAAAAAAAAAAAAAAACCTCTGTTGTAACCGCCCAGTGGATTCATCTTGCCCACTGCTCGGATAGAGACGATTTATCAAGACAGAGGAATTGCAGTGGGGAAAGAGTTTAATTCATAGAGAGCAGGCTAAACAGGAGACGAGAGTTTTAACATTACTCAGATCAGTCTCTCTGAAAATTTGAAGCCTAGGGTTATTTATTTATTTATTTTCCACAGCCTCCAGTTTCCTAATCAGAGACTGTTTAAAAGATAGTTTGGCAGGCCAGGGGCTAGGGAATGGGTGCTGTTAATTGGTTGGGAATGCGATCACAGGTGTATGGAAAATGGTCTTTGTGAGTTTAGTTCCTCTATAATCCTAACTCTATGGTTTTTTATTAGTTTTATAAAGGTGGTTTACTTTGGAGAAGGAAACTATAAACTAAATTTCTCCCAAAGTTAGTTTGGCCCACACTCAGGAAAGACCAAGGGCAGTTTGGAAGTTAAAGGCAAGATGGAATTGGTTAGATCAGATCACTTTCACTGGTATAATTCTCTCACTTTTATAATTTTTGCAAAAGCAGTTTCTCTATAAGGTAGACAACATTGTTATTCTCATATAATAGACGATAGATCTGAGATGCATTGTTGTATTTTTCCCAATTTTACAATTTAAAGAAGTAAAATGATGTAATGAAAGTTGTATGATAACTGCTAAAGTTGAGATTATAATATTTTTTAACTCTTCAGTTAAACTTCTAATTGTGTTGTTCTTTGAATCTTTCAAAATGTTATCTAAAGTCCTTCGATCTCTAAACTATTATATTACATTTAGAAACAGCAACACAAAAGGCTTGAATGTCATATTAATGACAGGCAGAAATCAAGTATTTGTGTTGCCTGGGAAATCATCCAAGGCACTGAAATTTACTCATAAATGTGAGTCTTGGTATAGCGGGAAGAATAATGACTCCCATGTCCTAACACATGGAATCTGTGAAGGTTATCATATATGGCAAAACAGACTATGCAGATATGATTATGTTAAGGAATTTGAGAGGGGACAATTATTTAGAGGGGTGGTGCTGATATAATCACAAGGACCCTAATAAGGAAGACACAGGAGGAATTAGAGTGAGAGAGACGTCCATATGATGATGGAAGGAGAGACTGCAGTCATATGCTTTGAACATAGTGGAAGACGCCACAAGCCAAGGAATGCAGGCAGCCCCTTGAAACTGAAAAAGGTAAGGACATTAATTGTCTGAGCCTCCTGAAGGAAACAGCCCTGCTGACATCTTGATTTTATCCCAGTAACACTTATTTCAGACTTCTGGACTCTGGAACTATAGGACAATAAATGTGTTGTTGTAACTCACAAAATTTGTGATGATTCGTCATAGCACCAATAAGAAACTAATGTACTTGGAATCCAGGTAAAATGAAAAGAACAAATATCATCAAGGACAGAAAGATTAAATAGCAGTGAAATAAACAGAAATTTTGGAAAATCATTAATGAACAGCCCTCTTCTATTACCTGTGATTAACCAGAGAATTTGCATTAAAAATAACAACAAAAACTTGGTAGTCAGGCTGGGTGTGGTGTTTCATGCCTGTAATCCTAACACTGGGAGGCTGAGATGCCCAGACCACTTTAGGTCAGGAGTTCGAGAACAGCCTGGCCAACATGGTAAAAACCCATCTCTACTAAAAATACAAAAAAATTTAGCCAGGCATGGTGGCACATGTCTGCAGTCCCAGCTACTCGTGAGTCTGAGGCAAAAGGGAGAAGTTGCACTGAGCCGAGATCACACCACTGCACTCTAGCCTGGGACAGAGTTAGACTCTGTGTCCAAAAACAAACAAACAAACAAACAAAAACAAAAAAATACTGGTAGTCCTGGCTAAGCCTAAAGTGAGACAGCATGGATGGGAACAGAGAACTCTCCCCACCTTCCCACACTGCTAAAAGAACTAGCTGAGACTGGGTGACTTATGAAGAAAAGAGGCTTAATTGACACACAGTTTCACAGGTTTAACAGGAAGCATGCCTGTGAGGCCTCAGGAAACTTACAACCATGGCAGAGGGCAAAGGGGAAGCAAGTACCTTCTTAACATGGTGGCAAGAAAGACAGAGAGAGAAGGGGAAAGTGCTACACACTTTTAAACAACGAGCTCTTGTGAGAACTCATTCACTATCGTGAGAACAGCAAGGGGGAAGTGTACCCCCATGATTCAATCACCTCTCACCAGACCTCTCCTCCAACATATGGAGATTACAATTCAACATGACATGTTGGTGGGGGCACAGAACCAAACCATATCATCATGCCTCTGACCCCTTCTAAATCTCACATCCTTCTCACATTTCAAAACACAATCATGCCTTCTCAACAGTCCCCCCAAAGTCTTAACTCATTCCAGCATTAACTCAAAATCTAAGTCCAAAGTCTCATCTGAGACAAGGCAAGTCCCTTCTGCCTATGAGCCTGTAAAATCAAAAACAAGTGAGTTATTTTCAAGATACAATGGGGGTACAGGCATTGTATAAATGCTCCCAATCCAAATGGGAGAAACTGGCCAAGACAAAGGGGCTACAGGACCCCTGTCAGTCCAAAATCCAGCAGGACAGTCATTAAATCTTAAAGCTCCCAAATGATCTCCTTTGACTTCATGTCTCACATCCAGGCCACAATGACACAAGGGGTGGGCTCCCAAGGTTTTAGGCAGCTCCATGCCTGTGGCTCTGCAGGGTACAGCCCTGGCAGCTCCTTGCACAAGGTGTCATTGAGTGCCTATGGCTTTTCTAGGAGCACGGTGCAAGCTGTTAGTGGACCTAACATTCTGGGTTCTCGGGGACAATGGCCCTCTTCTCAAAGCTCCACTAGGCGATGCCTAGTGAGGACTCTGTGTGGAAGGTCCAACCCCCCATTTCCCTTCTGCATTGCCCTAGCAGAGGTTCTCCATGAGGGCTCTGCCTCTGCAGCAAACTTCTGCCTGGACATCCAGGCATTTCCATACATCCTCTGAAATCTAGGCAGAGATTCCTAAATCTCAACTCTTCACTTCTGCGCACCCTCACGTCTAACACTCTGTGGAAGCTGCCAGAGTTTGGGGCTTGCACCCTCTGAAGTCATGGCTTTAGCTGTATCTTGGTCCTTTTTAGCCGTGGCTGGGACACAGGGCACCAAATCCCAAGGCTGCACAAAGCAGCAAGGCCCTGGTGCCCTGTGTCCTAGGCCTTCGGTTCTGTGATGGGAGGAGCTGCTGTGAAAACTTCTGACGTGTCCTGGAGACATTTTTCGCATTGTCTTGGCAATTAACATTTTGTTCCTCGTTACTTATGAAATTTCTGCAGCCACCTTGAATTTCTCCTCAGAAAATTGATTTTTCTTTTCTATCACATTGTTGGGCTGCAAATTTTTGGAACATTTATGCTCTGCTTCCCTTTTAAATATAAGTTTCAATTCCAAACCATATCTTTGTGAATACAAAAAAACTGAGTGTTTTTAACAGCAGTCAAGTCACCTCTTGAATGCTTTGGTGCTTAGACATTTATTCCACCAGGTACCCTAAATCATTTATCTCAAGTTCAAAGTTCCACAGATCTCTAGGGAAGGGGAAAATGCCTCTGGTCTCTTTGCTAAAACATACCAAGGGTCACCTTCATTACAGTTCCCAAGAAGCTCCTCATCTCCATCTGAGACCATCTTAGCCTGGACTTCATTATCCATTTCACTATCACCATTTTGGTCAAAACTATTCAACAAGTCTCTAGGAAGCTCCAAACTTTCCCACATCTTCTCATCTTCTTCTGAGTCCTCCAAACTGTTCCAAACTCTGCCTTTTGCCAAGTTCCAGTCTCTTCCACATTTTCAGGTATCTTTATAGCAGTGTTCCACTTCCGGTACCAACTTACTGTATTGGTCCACTTTCACACTACTATAAAGAACCACCTGAGACTAGATGATTCATGAAGAAAAGAGGTTTAGTTGACTCACAGTTATACATGCTTAACAGGAAGCATGACTGTGAGGCTTCAAGAAACTTACAATTATGGTGGAAGGTAAAAGGGAGGCAAATACCTTCTTCACATGATGGCAGGAGAGAGAGAAAATGAGGGGGAAAGCACTACACATTTCTAAACAACTAGATCTCATGAGAACTCATTCACTATCATGAGAACAGCAAAGGGGTAAGTCCAGCCCCATGATTCAATTACCTCCCACCCGGCCTCTCCTCCGACACATGGGGATTACAATTTGACATTATATTTGGGTAGGGACATAGAGCCAAACCATATCATCAAGTATCTATTTCCTGAAATGATTAACTGATTAAGGACGTCTGAGGCCACAGTTGAGCAAGACAGGAAATATTTCCTATCCCCCAACCAGCTCAAAGGGCTGGATAGTTAGTCTTTGGAGTTTGGCATTATAGGCAAAAAATCTGAAAGGGCTATTTAAAGAGGTGTCCCTGAGACACAGGGAATGCTGCTTAGGTGCACCTAGGTAGCAGAGAGAAGAGAGGTGAGGGGATGCATTGTCTCTATTTCTTCATTCATTATTTCCGCTGAAGGGAAGTTCAGATTTTCCCTCTGAAGCTTCAAGTCGAAGTCTGCTGAAGTTAATTGACAATAGACAGAGTAATAGGGGAAAAAGGCATACAATCTTATTAACACGCATAAGCACAGTGAAATAGCAGGAAAATTACTACCCAATAACCTAATGGGAAGAGATGGAGAATGTAGGCAATTCTTTTCAGGTATAGTAAGTGATTATTAGAGAGAATGAATGGACCCAGGAGACAGAAATTAACTTGTAGAATGTGAATGAGCCTGAGAGACAGACTAAAATGAAATTAAACAAATAATCACACAAATGAGAATATATATATGACAAATGTACTGTGGAATTGCTTCTTCGAGAGTTTTTAACAAATGAACTTGATCAAGACTTGTGGAAGAAGGAGGAAGAAGAGAATCAAGGTTTCTTTGAGAGAATGAACATCTAGATGAAATCTGAAGAAAGCAGAGATATTAACTAGCCCTCTGAAACTTTCATGGGGAAGAGACACAAAGGGAGGAAGAGTGTTCCAGGCAGAGGAAACAGTGTGAGTAAAGAGCCTTTGGGGTTGGGAGAATGAGATATGATCATGGAATGTTAATGAAACTGAAAGGCCAGTGTGGCCAGAATCTAGAGAGCAGGGTATGCACAGGTGTGCACAGGCTGTCATTCTAATGCCTCCAGGACTGGTGACTGTGTCACTGGCAGAGATCCTTGTATCATCACAGTGACCATCAACAGAGAAACAGAAAGGAGGCAAACTCAGCTGTGTAGTCAAATGGGGCAAGAACCAGGAAATCCAGACTTTCGCTGTTAATATAACGTAAGAATGTGGAAGTTGCATCCACATAAAAGGATCTTCTGTAGTTTGAGGTGTAGTTCTCTGTCACAGCATTGAAGATTCAACCATTGTCATCAATGCCTAGAGAAGGTGCAGTTTGATCCTCTGATGCCCTTAGCATCTTAGGCAGGACTGGGTTAGAGGAGGGCCCTGGCACTGTCACTCTTTTGATAACTGCCATTCACATAGAAAATGGAATTCAAGACAAAATGAGCATCTCTAAGAAGACACCAAGCGGAAAGTTTCCTCCCAGTTCATTCCTGTCATTCCTCAAAATGAATCAGAAAGACCTGTGGAGGACAGAGGTACTCGCTGCAAAAGGTGCTTTCCTGCAAAACCTCTAGCATCCCACACCCCCACTCCAACAAATTCCAGGCCCTAAAGTCAGGCTTCCTCAACACATATCAAGTCCAAGATACTTGTATAGCTCAGTGCACATGGGATTTCAGAATACAAATATATAGATATAAATATTATATATATGGATGAAATTAGTTATAAAATCTAAGTCCCCATTTACTGTTTGCTTTGACTGTACTGGAGGGATTCATCTTTCTTTTTTTCAAGTTCTAGATTTATTGCTTTTCCAGGCAGCAAACTCTACCCTCCATTCCTTATCTTGATCTTGGAGTTACCCTTTTCTCTTTTTAGGTTTCCTTCTCATACTTTCAGGCCACAGTTGCCCTCTCTCCAAGCCTTCATGTCCTCAAAGAGGCAACATCCTTTTCTTTTCTGTTTTGAGACGGAGTTTCACTCTTGTTACCCAGGCTGGAGTGCAATGGCGCGATCTCGGTTCACCGCAACCTCTGCCTCCTGGGTTCAGGCAATTCTCCTGCCTCAGCCTCCTGAGTAGCTGCGATTACAGGCACGCGCCACCATGCCCAGCTAATTTTTTGTATTTTTAGTAGAGACGGGGTTTCACCATGTTGACCAGGATGGTCTCGATCTCTTGACCTCGTGATCCACCCGCCTCGGCCTCCCAAAGTGCTGGGATTACAGGCGTGAGCCACTGCACCCGGCCGAGGCAACATACTTTTCTATCCAGGCTCCAGTTCCCATTCAGTGTTTTAATAAAACATTTAAAGACCTGTAATCCCACACTTTGGGAGGACGAGGCGGGGGGGGGCGGGGATCACGAAGTCAGGAGATTGAGACCATCCTGGTCAACATGGTGAAGTCCCGTCTGTACTAAAAATACAAAAATCAGTTGAGCCTAGTGCTGTGTGCCTGTGATCCCAGCCACTCAGGAGGCTGAGGCAGGAAAATTGCTTGAATCAGGGAGTCAGAGGTTGCAGTGAGCCAAGATCATGCCACTGCACTCCAGCCTGGCGACAGAGTAAGACTTAGAAAAACACGCGTGTGCACGCGCGCACAGACACACACACACACACACTTAACATTACATTTTAGAGAAATCTGGAATTATTTTAGAGCAATCTGGAATAATTCTTTGACTAACCTACTATGATCTAGGCTCACTCTTTTGTATTGGATCCCTAATCTCTCACTTGTGTTTTGGGGACTGAGAAGGCCTGGAGCAAAAATGAGTAGCTACCTGCAATTCTACTGTCAACTTTGAATCTGTTTCAGTAAAAGCTCTGACAAACACGTTCTCACTAAAATACAAATGACTGATGTAATTTTAATATAACTTTTCTCACAGTTACTTGTATGCACATTTCATCTATTCAAATAAGATCTTATATTTATGTAGGAATTATATATTTCACTAACTTGGTCACGCAAAACTGACTTATATCAACACCATCTCAAAAATGAGAAAATTAGGGCACAAAGAAGCTGCATAGGACTCCTGCTTCCAGCCAAAACAGAGTCACAGGGTCTGTGACAAAAAACAACTAAAACAATGGACAAATGCATTAAGCAATGGTTTTTGGAGATACTGGTCATTGGGTGACAAAAGGTAGTGATCTCTGAGACACAAGAAATACACAGGGTAAATCCTATGATTGCCCCAGCTTACTGTCTGGAGAGTTTCCAGGCTACAGGGCAGGGATGAGGAAACCTGGTACAGTCCAGTGGTCTCTGTGACTTAAGGAAATCAAGTTGTATGACAGAGAATGCCGGAGGGAAGAAAGGTGAAAACAGAGATAATTCTGGAGGTCAGCAGAGGAGCCCCTCAGAGTTTTCAGCTAAGACTGACCATGGCATGTGTGTGTTGACACTGCTGGAGACCAAGGAAAAACCTGCAAGGATCAGAGGGAGCAATCTCTAAAGCTCACACGGGCCAGGAATCATTCCTATTCTCACCAGCCAGACTGAAAACCCTCATCATTGACGGGCCACTGGGCCTTGCCTCCGTAAAAGGGAAAAATTAGCTCCAAGCTAAGCATGGCTACCTCCTGTCCAACAAAGCTTAAAGGAAATTCCTGAAAGGATCAAACTGTTCCCAATTAATTTGACCATGTCCCAGAACAACTTGAGATGATAAATACATATAAATAAATACAATGAAAGCTAGCATGCAACAAGGTAAAATTCTCAATATATAGAATTTAATTTAAAAAATTACCAAACATGCAAAGAAGCAGGAACATGATGAGGAAAAGAGGGGAAAAAAAATCGATAGATGGAAATCAACCCAGAACTTGACACAAATGACAAAATTCGTAGGCAAGAACATAAAAACTATTATGAAAACCATATTTCATATATTTAAAATACCAAAAGAAGCATTCAACATGTTAAGTACAGACATGAAAGATATATAAAAGACTCAAATCAAACTTCTAGAGATGGAAGCTGCAATGTCTGGGATGGAAAATCACTGGATGGGAGTAACAGCAGATTAGACATTATAGAAGAAAAGGCTGGTGAATTTGAAGATATATCAATATAAATGATCCAAAATGAAACACATCGAAAAAATGATGAGAAAAAATAAACAGAGGATCAGTGAGTTCCTGGAAAATGTCAAGTGGCCTAATATTAGTGCAATTAAGGATCTCCCAAGGAGATCGGGGGACAAAGTAGGAGAAAAAAATTGAAGTAGCAGTAGCCAAAAGTTTTTCAAGTGTGTTGAAAATTGTAAATCAACAAATCCAGAATCTCAATAAACCCCAAGTATAAAATATATGAAAAAAGATACCAACTATCACATAATAAAGTAGCTAAAAAGCAAATCAAAACAAAAATTAAAATAGGGACAAAGTAAAAATCTTGAAAGCAGCCAGAGACCAAGAAAAAAAAGGGAAATATAGAGGAATAAAGATATGAATTATTGCAGATTTCTCATCAACGCAAGCCAGAAGGAAGAGGAGCAACATCCTTAAAGTATTGAAAAGGGGGAGGGGGAAGTCTATCAAGAAGAATTCTATAACCAGCAAAAACACCTTTCAAAAATAAAGATAGCTTTTTCAAACGTACAAGTGCTGAAGGAATTAACCACCAGCATACTTTCACTATTAAAACAATCTTAAAGGAAGTCCTTTAGCAAAGCAAAGTTGTATCAAAGGGAGATCTTGATGTATATAAAGGAATGAAACAGTCCCAATAATGCTAATTATGTGAGCAAGTACAAAGATGACTTGCCCAAAGTCAGAAAGCGGTAGAACTGGGACTTGAGTGCAGGGCTTTTGACACCAAGGTCAATCTTAACCCACCACACTGTGCAGCTGCATGTAACGCTGCCATTAATTTAAATTAACAAGCGCTGATTACATTCTTATTCTATAGAAAGTTGGTACAAGATTGGTAGTGTTGAGGGGAATCTAAGAGTAAGTGAAGTACATGCTCTGCTCTTAAAGGGCTTATCTTCTATATGGAGAACAGAGATAAAAAGAAAAGAGAAGTTTAGGGAAGAGTGTGGGAAGCTCTGAATATGCCCCGAGAGTGCAACTTCACCTTCAAAATTGCAAATTAGAATGCTAATGAGTGAGTCCACTTTCAAATCAAGAGCAGGGCCAATTCATCCATTAAGGATTACAGGTCCAAGAGCCCAAGGCCTGTGATGGTCTTAAAAGAGTACTTATTGATAATTAAAGATGAGTCTGGTATTAGAAGATTTAAAGAAAAACACAACACCCATTCTTTCACTCAGCAAACATTTATTGCCATGAGCTGTAAAGAATGTTGAGAATGTAAAAACTGAAACAAGCCATAGTATTCTTATGATTAGTGGTATCAAGTACCAACAAAGTGGAGTGGGCCACATGGCAGCTGGTTAGCTCAGAGGAGGGCTAGATCACTGAGGGTCAGCATTGTGGAAGGCCCTGTGAGCTGGAGCTTAAGAAGGATAGGCTAGAACAGGCAGTGAAACCCAATGAACTGGTCCAGAAGGTTCTGAGCACAGGTGTGGAAGCAGCAATGTGCATAGAAGGTTAGTAGAAGTGAAGAGAGGAAGTCTAGTCTGCCTGTTGAAGAAGGAAAGAAAAGAGATTAAGTTGGATGAGTACACTAGGGAGAAGTTTTTAATTTAAAGATTGACTGGGGGCTCAGGCTATTAATAGGGGAAGAAAAGACAAGATAACTGGTAAATTCTAGAATCAAATCGAACATTACATATTCATTAATAACTTGCTTCAACTAACTATAACCAGTTATTAGACAATGTATAATCTACACAGTATGCAATATATTTTTTATTCTGCAGAAGGCAAACAGGGAGTCAAAGGAAATTAGATTGGCAGATAAAGTGTAAATTGGCAATCCGGTAATCAGAAACTGTTCCAATGACTTGACTCCATGTTGAGCTACAGACCTGAGATATTATACATTCAGATGGGCCAGGGTAGCTATATGACCTTTGATCCATCACGTCTCTTCTATGTGTCTCAGCGTCTTCATCTGAAAAACAGAGTTGCTGTAAACATGTCCTGAAAAAAAACGGATGTGAAAACACTTTGAAAACATACTTCCTAAACAACTATTTGTAATTATTGTGTAGTAATGAGGACTAAGAGACATGATTCCACACCCATTCATCATTTTTTATTCTGAATAAGTTTGAAGAGTATATGCTTGATAAAAAGAAGGCAAACAGGATGACCATTTTCTTTCTGTTATTCTATAACCATTGCTATCGAACCTGTTTTTCTCTTTGCCAATTTATTTATTGATCTTTCCTTTGCTACAGTGTCTCTTCTTGCTTGTCCATCTATACAAGATTATAAAATGTACCTCAAATACAAATCAAACAAATGAAAGTGTTGAAGTGTGTAGTATGAACATTTATTTATTTGTTTATTCACACCAATTGTTCAATTAAAATATTCCAGAAATTATGCAAATAAGAAAAAATCTACATCCTTAAGGAGCTCACAGTAGGTGGATCACATAGTCATGTAAATCAACAACACTATCACAAAAGAAAGTCAAAAGGACTTTGGAAGAGGGTGCTCTGAGATGCTCTAACAGAAATCAGATTGTCTGGCTGGGAGGCAGGGCTGGGCTGAGGAAGCTTCCAATGTCAGGGACCACTGGAGCAATCTAGTAAGTAAATCATGCTTTGTATAGAGGGAATGGGATAGCTAAAAGGATCAAGACATGGCAAACCACAACATATCCAGGAAACTGCAATAAGATTGGTAATTTCAGCGCATCAGTTCTAAGGGAGTAGCGATGAGTAATAATACAAGAGAATGGACATCAGCCAGGTCAGGAGCTGCTGTGCAAGGAGTATGCACAATCAGGAAAAATAAAAGTGCAGCAATGAGTGAATAGATTGCACAATAAGGTGGTGAGGTCTTATCTATGATACGTGAGAAAGATTCCGGTGTGGATGTGTTTATAGCCATTCCATTATAATACATTAAGTAGCCTTTTATCCTATTTGTATTGTGTGGTCCTTTTACTTCTCTTACTGGCCATCCCTACTGAATGTCTTTTGACAATTTCAATGTCAATTACCTTTGTAATGAGAGTAGGATGGAGAGGAAGTTCAATTAACTTTGAATGTGTTACTCTAATAAGCACGTGAACAAGTGAAATAGCTCTACCACTGGTCATCCAAATGAATCATGGGAGGGGTAGACCAAACAGAATAATGTACATGATGCACTTTGTGAGCAACAGTGTCCAACAGTGCTGGTTGTTATTATTATGTATGTTTTGCGTCTATCTGCTTTCAACGGAGAAATGATAACAGGCAGCATTTTCAATCCACTTAATGTTCAAAGGACGATTACCAATAAATCTGGCAGCACCATGTAGGGAAGCAGGACATTCACTAAAAAATCAGAAGCATTGATTTGTGAACAGCTCTAGAATGGAATGCTGTAAATAGTCATGAGTTTGGTGTAGCAGCAGAGCAGAGACAAAGAGAGAGCTTGCAAGTTAGCATCTTACCCAAGCCTCGGCGCCCATCAATAATTACTCAGAGTGGAAAAACTGGTTTGTTGAAGTTTGGAGTTCATCAATTATGCTCTGTTTCTCCAGTGACCCCTTCCCTCAGGGGACCTGGCAGTGCTTTGCAAGCAGGCTCGTTACTGACAACCCTGCTTCTGCTGGCCTGGCAAGATGAGAAGTCATCATCAAACATACCATCAGATAGCAGGCAGTCTTCCCCAGGCCACTTGGAGAAATCAGGTCCATTCAACAGTCAGTAAACATTTACAGAGTCAACATATGTTTGACACATAGTAAGTACTCAATAAATGATAGCCTCAGATATTATAGCTCAATATCTAGAAAGTGATAGGTATACCATGACTGTTTATCATGGAAGGGATCTAGAAATAGTTACCATGTCCCTGGGCCAAAACTTCTGCCACTCCATATTCTTTCTACACCCTTCCAGGCCCTGCGAGGTTCCTTCTAGCAGATAGTGCTGACTGATCACCAACTCTGTTCTTTTGCAGGGCACACTACCCTGTGGGCACAGATAGATTACATTTCCCAGCCTTCCTTGGAGTTAGGTGTTGTCACATGACTAAATTCTAGCCAATAGGATATAAGCAGAACTGATGAGAGCCAGTTCTAGTCCTGGCTCTTAAAACCCCTAACAGAGTTTACATTTCCTGTAGCGATATGGTAAGATTCTGCAACACCAACTCTTTCATATAGAACACCTATCAAATCTGGACATAAGACAAAAAGCAATAACTCTTCATTTGCCTCCAGCCAACTCAAGAACAATTTCCTAAAGCAGCTCTGAAAATTACAAAAGAAATAGTGCATGGATTCCAGCCCCAGTAGGCTTCTGGGCTTGGTGTTTCTTTAATTTCATGTAAATTTCTCTAAATATTCCTTAAAAGTGAATAAAATTTTATTTTGCTTTAAAAAAAATAGAGAAGAATATACTTTTTGCTTGTATCCAGAATATTTAAAGAACTCTTACAACTGAATAGTAAGACAAACAACCCTATTTTTCAAATGGGCAAAATATTTGAATAGGCACGTCCCAGAAGAAAATATACAAATAGCCAATAAACCTGTGAAAAGATGCTCACCTTACCAGTTAGGACCATGCAAATGATAAATAAGATTCTACTACACATCCACTGAAATGGCTAAAATTAACAACACTGACAATTCCAAGCATTGACAAAATTTGGAACAACTAGAACTCCCAGTAATTGCTGGTGACAGTGCAAGATGGTTCCACAATTTTGGTGAACAGTAGAGCAGTATCTTATGAAGTGAAACATACACTTGCCATATAACCCAGTAATCTCACGGGACATGTTAAAATATATGTATATAAAAGGGCATATATACAAATAATAGCACCGTTATTCATAATAGCTAATAACTGGGGCTTATCCAAACATCAAAACCCAGTGATAAACAAGTGATTGTGTTCCTTTCCAACTCGGACCCGACAGAATGGCTCCTGCTGAAGGGTGCTGAGAAGGAAAAGGGCCGTTCTGCCATAAACGAGGTGGTGACCCGAGAATACGCCAGCAACATTCACAAGCGCATCCATGGAGTGGGCTTCAAGAAGCGTGCCTCTCAGGCACTCAAAGAGGTTCGGAAATTTGCTCTGAAGGAGATGGGAACTCCAGATGTGCACATTGATACCAGGCTCAACAAAGCGGTGTGGGCCAAAGGAATAAGGAATGTCCCATACGGAATCCATGTACAGTTGTCCAGAAAACGTAATGAGGATGAACTTTCACTAAATAAGCTCTATACTTTGCTTACCTATGTACTTGTTACCACTTTCAAAAATCTACAGACAGTCAATGTGGATGAGAACTAATCGCTGATCATCAAATACATCAAATAAACTTATAAAATTGCAAAAAAATTGTGTATCCATACAATGAAATGCTACACAGCAATAAAAATCAATGAAGAACTAATATAATAATCAACATGGATTACGCTGAACAAAGGAAACATAACACAATATAATACATCTTGTGTTCCATTCACATGAGATTAGAGAACAGGCAAAATTCATTTGTATTGACAGAAAGTTGCCTGGGGTTAGGGGTTTGTAAGAGGGGATCAGATGTAAAAGGGCTACAGGAAATTTTTAGGATGTTAGAAAGTCTGCATTTTTATGTTCATGGTGGTTATACAACTCTACACAATTAGCAAAAGTTCATCAAACTGTACTATTAAAATGGTTGAATTTAATTTTAAAAAACCCTCACACAAACCTGTCTCCTACTCATCTGCTGGCTGGTTTTGGTGCCCAGAGAGACCGTGAAAATCATGTTTTAATGATGGTGGTGCTCCTATTCCCTGGGTCTCTTAATGACTGTGTGGGGCAGACTCTCCCCAACATTGCTGACAAAGGAACCCCACACTGGATTGGCATATTGCTGAGAAATAAATGGTTAGAGTTTTGTGCTCCTGAAATTTGGGGGGTTACAGAAGCAATGATTTCCTTAACTAATACATGTGTGTCCAAAGTAAAACACACAATCAAGACCGCCTACTTTGTCCTTGCCCAACTCACATTATTTAGAGAAAAATCAGTGATAACATAAATGTCCAAATTAAGAGAACAATTAGGTAAATTATGGCATGTCCATGCAATATAATATTTATTATATGACCACTTACATAATAATTATTGGAACTCTCTATCCTGCAAACACACTCACAATGTGAAATGAAAAAAGCAAAATCCAGAATTCTATCTATGCTATTGTATTAGGATGCCCAGACACCTCAAACTGTGTTCATGCAAGTCTTTAAACATTTAGGCCTGGCATATGTTTGCATGTGGTACTGAGGAACCTACTGAATACAAATTCATTAAAAGAAGAGAATGAAGTATCATAAGCTCAGCTTAGGAACAGAATCAGCCAAAAAAGAAATAGGTGATCCTAAAAAGACTGTTAACCATTTATTTGCTCTCCCTCAAACCGTGGACTCATAGATGCTCAAAGGAGTTTGGACTACAATGAAAAGCCCGTAAAAACCACCAGCATGGCTCCATTAAAATCTCCACGTTTGCACTGCTTGATAGCCCATGTCCCTGACTCTAACACAGTGGACTTGCTGACGGAGTGCAGCAAGCTAACCAAGAGTCGAACCAGCCTTCGCGGGCTGCTGAAAGAAAAAATGGAAGAGGCCATCACACCAGGGAGGAGGAACCCAGCAGCTTTGGAGGTTTCTGCAGCAGCACCAGCAACTGGAGACATTCTGAAGGGGAGATGCTTAAAAGGAGAGGGAAATTGGAGATGACACATGATCGCTGGGAGATTAGTTTCTGAGAATTCAAGAACTAGTTAGGAAGGATGTGAGGAGGACTGGAATTTCTGCAGAATGAGTAGGGCTAGAATCAGAGAAATACTGTCTGATTACTGCTAGTGTGACCTGACAACCACTGTACCCCCAGGCTGGCCTAGCCTGCAAACGCATAAAACCTGTCTGTGCGTGTTTTGTGTGCATGAGTTCTTTTCAACATGTGTTTGAAAAATATAGACAAACATATAAAGTGTAAAACAGAACATATAAAAATTAAAACAGGCCAGGTGCAGTAGTTCATGCCTGTAATCCCAGCACTTTGTGAGGCCAAGACTGGAGGACTGCTTGAAGCCAGGAGCTCAAGACCAGCCTGCATAACGTAATGAGACCTCATCTCTGCAAAAGATCCAAAAATTAGCTGGGATGGGGGTAACAGCCTGTAGTCCCAGATACTTGGGAAACTGAGGCAGGAGGCTCATTTGAGCCCAGGAGGTGGAGGCTGCAGTGAGCTGTGATTGCACCCTTGCACTCCAGCTTGGGCGATAGAGCAAAACCCTGTCTTGAAAAAAAAAAATTTAACATTATAAGATGGTAGGATTATAGATGAATTTTTCTTTTGTTTTGATTTCTGCACGTTATCATTGTTTTTTGCAGCTCACCGTAGCATCAACCTCCAGGGCTCAAGCGATCCTCCCAAGTAGCTGGGACCATAGAGGTGACCACCACACCCAGCTACTTTTTAAAGTTTTTTTTTAATAGAGACAGTGTCTCACCGTGTTATCCAGACTGGTTTCGAACTTCTGTACTCGAGGGATCCTCCCGCCTCTGCCTCCCAGGATTACAGGCGTGAGTCACTGTGCCCAGCTTCATTGTTTTAATAGAACCGAATGTGATACAGAATTCAACCCTCCAGTTATTCGTTCCATAATTACTGAATAATGCATTCCTTCTGTTCTCTTAGCATAGGCATTACAAGAACAGGAAGAATAAGACATTGGGATCTCTTATATTCTACAATAAATATAGATCTATTATAAAAAAATATTTTGGGGTTCAACAAAGCTTGATTTTTATGTTTTTGTATCCTGTGTATCATCTCAATAGCAATTTACCATTCTCCTGGAGTTTGATTATGACCCTTTTCATAGAAATAAATCTGAGGCAGCAAATAAAGGAAACGTTCCCTTGGCCAGCAGGGACATTGTGAGTAAGCAAAGGTTAGAATTTATTACATGTCATTTCCAGTGTGTCTTGATGCCCTGGCTCACTGGTGATTTACCTTGGTGAACAACTAACATGAATCTCTTCACTTAGAGGGAAGGAAAAGTTCTCACAGTCTCTAGAGATGCCATGTGTTTATAGCCAATCCTATTTAGTGAAGTCTCAGAAAATAATTCCCTGACCATTCATTCATTCATTGGGCATTTATTCACTTATTCATCCAACCCATATATCTGGGCCTGACATCTTGTTAGATGCTGGGGTTAAACAGCTCTGCAAAGGAAATGTTCTGAGGAAACATACAGAAATAATTAGGCATCCAAAGTAATTCACGTGTGTTGTGGAATACAGTTGAGAGAGACATTAACTTTCTCTAGGGGAAAAGAAGGGACAGTGGTCTGCCTTCCACAAGGTTCACCAGTTTTCTAGGCCACACTATGTGTCCTTATTGCCCATCCCTGACTGCGTGGATGATCTATGTATTTAAGGTCATTTTATGTCAGCATCCATTCCCAGGTATCAGTTGTTTATATTATTTACTAACAAAGTCTCCAAAATATAGTACTTAAAAAAATTGAAACTTCTTTCTTACACACGTAATGATCTCGCCATGAGCAGGGAAGTTGGTAGGCAGCCCTACTCCATGAAGACATACAGGACTCATGTCTTTGCACCTTCCTGTTGCACCATCCCCTTTAGTACCAGCCTTGGTTTTTAATTTTAATTTTAATTTTATTATTTTTAAATTTTTTATTGCATTTTATTTTGGAGTACATGTGAAGAACATGCAGGATTGTTGCATAGGTACATACATGGCAATGTAGTTTGCTGCCTTCCTCCCCATCACCTATATCTGGCATTTCTCCCCATGTTATCCCTCCCCAACTCCCCACCCCCCACTGTCCCTCCCCTAGTTTCCCCCAGCAGACCCCAGTGTGTGATGCTTCCCTCCCTGCGTCCATGCATTCACATTGTTCAACACCCACCTATGAGTGAGAACATGCAGCGTTTGATTTTCTTTTCTTTTTTTTTTTTTTTTTTTTTTTTGAGACGGAGTTTCACTCATGTTACCCAGGCTGGAGTGCAATGGCGTGATCTCGGCTCACCGCAACCTCCGCCTCCCGGGTTCAGGCAATTTTCCTGCCTCAGCCTCCTGAGTAGCTGGGATTACAGGCACGCGCCACCATGCCCAGCTAATTTTTTGTATTTTTAGTGGAGACGGGGTTTCACCATGTTGACCAGGATGGTCTCGATCTCTTGACCTCGTGATCCACCTGCCTCGGCCTCCCAAAGTGCTGGGATTACAGGCTTGAGCCACCGCGCCCGGCGCGTTTGATTTTCTGTTCTTGTGTCAGTTTGCTGAGAATGATGGTTTCCAGGTTGATCCATGTCCCTACAAAGGACAGGAACTCATCGTTTTTGATGGCTGCATAGTATTCCATCGTGCATATGTGCCACATTTTCCCTGTCCAGTCTATCATCGATGGGCATTTGGGTTGGTTTCAGGTCTTTGCTACTGTAAACAGTGCTGCAATGAACATTCATGTGCATGTGTCCTGATAATAGAATGATTTATAATCCTTTGGATATATACCCAGTCATGGGATTGCTGGGTCAAATGGAATTTCTATTTCTAGATCCTTGAGGAATCCACACTGTCTTCCATAATGGTTGAACTGATTTATACTCCCATTAACAGTATAAAAGTGTTCCTATTTCTCCACATATTCAGCATCTGTTGTCTCCCGATTTTTTAAGGATCACCATTCTAACTGCCGTGAGATGGTATCTCAATGTAGTTTTGATTTACATTTCTCTGATGACCAGTGATGATGAGCATTTTTTCATATGTTTGTTGCCCTCATATATGTCTTCTTTTGAAAAGCGTCTGTTCATACCCTTCACCCACTTTTGAATGGGCTTGTTTTTTTCTTGTAAATCTGTTTTAGTTCTTTGTAGATTCTGGATATTAGCCCTTTGTCAGATGGGTAGATTGCAAAAATTTTTTTACAATTAAAATTGCTTTTGTTATAAGAATTTATTGTTCTTTCCCAAACAATGTCCACTTTTTCCAATACAAGTACACTAAAATTATGTATTAGAAAAGAACAGTGGAGGCAGGCACAGTGGCATGCACTTGTAACCCCAGCTACCTGAGAGGCTAAGGCAGGAGGATAACTTGGGCCCCGGAGTTCAAGGCTGCAGTGAGTTATGATCATGCCATGGTACTCTAGGCTGGACAACAGAGTGAGATTCCTATCTCTTAAAAAAATAGAAAAGAACAGCGGAAAGATATTAAATTTGTTTGTTTTCTCTCAAAATAAGGATGTAAGAACAATAGATTATTTTTGGTCTGAAAGGTGGCTTAGAGTCTGAGATGGTTCATTTTTTGTGTCAATTTGGAGGATGTTAATGGATGAGATTAACCTTTAAAACTTGGAGGTTGTTTATGGATGAGATTAACATTGAAATCCATGAACTTTTGAGTAAGCATATTGCCCACCATAATGTGGATGAGCCTCATCCAATCAGCCCAATAGAACACAAAGGCTGACCTCCCGGAGCAAGCAGGAATTCTCCAGCATACTGCCTTCCAGCTCCATCTGTGCCACTGGCTCTCCTGGATGTCCACCTTGTCAGCCACTCTGCAGATTTTGGACTTGCCAGTCTATAATCACATGAGCAATTCCTTATAATCATCTCTTTCTGTATGTATATATTCACATCTTATTGGCTCTGCTTCTCTGGAGAAGGTTGACTAATAACAAACCCAATGCTACTCTAACAACATGTTATTTAACACAGAATCATTGGATCAAAATCCTTTTCTTATTGGTAAGGAATACAAACATAAATCGAACATTGTTCTAGACCTGGAGAAACTGAGATCAAGTGGGATTAAATGGTATTGGGATAAATCTGGTGTTTCCTTTTCACCTCCTTAAAATTTGGCAGGTCCAAGGGGATTGTATTTCATGAGACAAATAGTGTTAATTCCATCACCTTATAAATTTTCCTAGACAGTTGATTCTACCCATTGATATGTTGACTGTAATTCTTTGCTCTTGGGCACACATTTTTTTTTTTCTTTTAGAGATGAGGTTTTACCATGTTGGCCAGGCTGGTCTCAAACTCCTGACCTCAGGTATCTGCCCACCTCTGCCTCCCAAAGTTCTGGGATTACAGGCGTGGGCCATCGCTCCCAGCCTGGGCACACATTTTGAATTCCAGAAAAGCAAGACCCAAATATATTAGGGTCAAGTCTCAACAGGAGCCTGAGTCTTGGGGTTATCACCTCTTGCCACCCTAGCTCTATTCCATTCTGGATAATTTCCACACGATCTCCTTGTCCACAGACTTCACTTGAGACTCAGGACTCATACTGAGGCGGCCTAAGTCATAAAATGTTTTCAATCACTGTTTATATTTCAACACATACAGTGTTTATTACACGCCAGGCATGGTCATAAGCACTTTTATAGAATTCATTCATCACTCATAAGAACCCTATGAGCTGTGTTCTATTATTAGCATCCATAACATAATAGAAATTATATTTAATATCTAAATGAGTAATATAGAGATTTAAAGCAATTTAAAGAGATTTAAAAAGCCAATTTTAGGCAGCTGACCTCATAGCAGCACTGAGATTTGAATCCAGGCAGTCTGGCTCCAAATTCAGTTATAACCACAATACTCTGATGTCTTTCTGCTTGCTTTAAGGAAAACAAGAAAATACCCCTGGACTATCTGCCTCTGGCCCAGGAAATGTTCAGCACTGACTTCTTACATTAATTGTTATTTAAAATATTACCAAAGATGAGGATGCTGGTGGTGACATCCTTCTCGGTTCCCACCTGGCACCCTACCCCCTGAAGACCTCTAAGCCCCCTACTAGACCCAACTGGTCCCCACCTGGAGGTTTAGTTCATCTTGATTCAGAGATGGCTTGATCCCCAAGAAGAGTGTTAGGAACTATAGGGTTAAAGCTCATTGACCTGGAATCAAGCCAACTTACTGCTAGCTCTGCTTAGATGTACTTTGTTTACGGAGTATTTCCTTAGGTTATTTTACATTTTATGTATGCATTTATTCATTTATTGAGATGGAGTTGCACGGTGTTGCACAGGCTGGCTTTGAACTACTAGGCTCAAGCAACCTTCCTACGTCAGCCCCCCCATGTAGCTGGGATTACAGGCATTTGCTACTGTGCCCATCTTCCTTATTTCAAATACAACTCCTGTGCTACAACATTGGTAACTGGGTGCCTGCTTTGTTCCCCTGTGTCAATTTCCTCCCTTGACTCCTGGCTCCAAACTCTGCTTTCTGTCTTGCTCTTCCCAATTCCAGAGATGAAAGTCCTGGCCCTGAACTGCAGTCTGTCTAGGTTCCTGCTTCCAGCCCTCTCTAATGCCACCTGCTCTCCTGGTAGGCTTTTTAGAGGCTCTGCACTGCCCACGTGCCTGGTTATTTACCTGCTGCATCTCCCTGGACATCTTTGTATTACCTACTACTGGAGTCCGTTTCAACCTGGTAGAATGATCAGGTTTGGAGGTTTTAGCCTGCTCTTGGTTTATCCATCGCCAATGCCAAAAGAACCCTGGTTCTGACCCTAAACCCAATCCTAATCCAGTTGAAGGCAGGGAGATGGAATGGAGGATATGGCAGTCAAGCAGAAAGCTGCAGGTGGGAACACTGAGTGATCAGTTATGATCTTAGCAAGCCTGGATGGCACAGAGAAGCTGTAATAGCATTTTTAAAATGTATTTGATCTTTGTCCTGAGTTCCTGCCACAGAGCTCCTAAAATGCTTTGAATCTCCTGAGGGATAGGATTGTCTCTGTTATTTATAATGAGCCCTGTTAGATCACACTGAAGCTTACGTTAACAAGGTAACTTAAGGTGGGGTCCCTAGATAGCTTCAGAACAGGATGGTCACTAAAAAGACCAAGCGATTGGAGGGTTGGAGCTTTCAGCCCCACCCTCTGACTTCTAGGAAATGGGATTATAGAGACTGAGCTCTATCAACTCTTGAACGACAGATTCAGAGAGCTACTAGGTGCTGGGAGGTGACCCGCCCAGAGAGGGCATTGAAGCTCTGTGCCATCCTCACCCCCCCCCCCCCCCCCCCCCCCCCCCCCCCCCTCCCTTTTTTTTTTTTTCCCCCCCCCAGGGTTGGCCCCTGTCACCCAGGCTGGATCACTCCTCACCTCCCGCCCCCCCCCCCCCCCCGCATCTCTTCCATTTGGCTGTTCCTGCGTTCTATCCTTTATAATAAGTCAGTAAATGCAAGTAAACTGTTTTGCTGAGTTCTGTGAGCTCTTCTAGCAAATTATTGAACTTGAGGAGGAAACCTTGGGAATGCTTGATTTATAGCTGGCTGGTCAGAAGTATGGGTGGCCTGGCCTAGATGAGACTGGCATTTGAAGTGGGTGCAGTCTTTTTTTTTTTTTTTTTTTTTTTTTTTGCGATGGGGTTTCACCATGTTGGCCAGGTTGGTCTTAAACTGCTGACCTCAGGTAAGCCACCCGCCTTCCCCTCCCAAAGTGCTGGGATTACAGGCATGAGCCAGTGCGCCTGTCTAAGATGGGGGTTTTCTTTTTTTTTTATTGCGATGGGGTTTCACCATGTTGGCCAGGTTGGTCTTAAACTGCTGACCTCAGGTAAGCCACCCGCCTTCCCCTCCCAAAGTGCTGGGATTACAGGCATGATCCACCACGCCCAGCCCTGTGGGTGCAGTCTTACAGGACTGAGACCTTAATCTGTGTCATCTGCACTACCTTCAGATAGCATCATAATTGAATTTTTTGGATACCTATTACAGGCAGTTAGACAGGCATGAGTTGGGCAGGAGAGGGCTCTTCCCCACTCACCAGGAATGTCAGGTGACAGTTTGATGATTATCACATTGCCTCTCTAAAAGTGATAAATTGGCAGCCAGCCTCCAGAGAGAGGCCATTTCTTGATGGTCCCCACCTGTCGCACTAAAGTGTTGAGTGACTGCAGACACCAGAGAGGCAACTTCCCGGACATGTGCATTAAGAGACAAAATGGTGGAGTATGACCTTCTAGAGGCAGTCCACTGGAAAAGGGAAGAAAGCCTCAGTTGGGCATGCATACAACTTACCAAACATACTGCGTGTGCTCACTTCCCAAGCGTAAGGACAGCACTGTGCATGCAGGCAACCCACCCTAAGGGTAGAATCGTGGAAAGGGGGCGCAAGATGCCAGAGTTTGCCAGCCTATAAAGTCCTAGGATCACGGTTAAATGGGGCACTTGACCTTCTCAGGGCCCACTTGTGTCTCTTCTGAAAACACTTTCTTTTCCTGCTCTAAAGCTTTTTAATAAACGTCCACTCCTACGCTGAAACTTGCTTCAGTCTTTTTTTTTTTTTTTCTGCCTTATGCCCCTCAGTTGAATTCTTTCTTCTGAGGAGGCAAGACTTGGGGTTGCTGCACACACTTACGAATTTGCCACCGATAGCCAGGATATCTTCCACTGGTAACATACCCAGTTGGTGTCGGAGGGTTGACTGGCATCAGAAATCATCCCAGAGAAGCTATACATGGTAAGGCCCTAAATTCCCAAGGGAGCATAGAAACAGTATTTTAGAGTTTTGGTTCAGTTCTACCAGAAGGTGTGATGTAGGAGGAGGTTATGGTTAACAAGCCACCTTCAAATCAAATGAGACTTACAGGCTCTGAGCAGTTGCTTTGCCCCTCACTGATGTCGCAGGAGTTCTTAACCTGGGGTCCAGGTATGCCTAAGGGTCTATGTACAGGCTTTGGGAAGTTGTTTGCTTATGAGTGTTTTTTGTTCTTGAGGCAAGGCTGACGTTTCTTAGATCAGATTCTCACAGAAACTAGGGACTGACAACTCTAGAAACTTTCCCACAACTGTCAGCAAGGCTAAGTTAAGGAGCCAAACATTTTACACATATATAAATATGTGTATATCAGGGTTGAATGTGGACTGCAATGTGTTAAATCCCTCATATTTATAGATTCAACACGATCCTTATTCACTATATATTATATAATACATTAGGATCTACATTCAACCTTGTTCTTTTTAAAGCCCACTGGCAATGTGATTCACTGACTTCAGCATGCGATGCTGGATTGGAATGAGTTTTATCAATTTGATAGCATCATAGACTTTAAAGTTAATGAAAACAGAACGTTTGGAAAAAGACCACACCATGGGGAAATGATCAGAATGCAGAGCGGGTCGATCTAGTTTCGATGCATAAAACAAAATGTGCTGCAGAGATCTGCGGAAAGCGGCACAGGAGATAGCTGTTTTCAGGTGAGTTTCAGGTGGGCGTGGGGGCTGCCCTGGTAGACACCTTACCGAAAGAGAAGTCTTGGTCTTTTCCTAAAGAGAAACTGATTAACCTGAAACTTCAAAGAAAGAACACTCCTGACCTTGTAGTTCTTGCTGACCTAGGATCAGCAACTGACCTTATTTGAAAATTAGCCATGTAGACATGTGGGCCAAGGTGAGAGTCACAGTGTGTTAGAAACGCTGCAAGAAGTTAGAAATCTTTTTTTTTTTTTTTAAGTTCTTGAGACAGTCTCATTCTATCATCCACATTGGAGTGCAATGCCAAGAATATAGCTCACTGCCGCCTCAACCTTCCGGGCTTAGGCAATCCTCTCACCTCAGCCTCCCAAGTAGGTGGGACCAAAGTCCCGTACCACTACACCTAGCTAATTTTTTTTAATTTTGTAGAGACAGGGTCTTGCCATGTTGCCCAGGCTGGTCTCAAAATCCTGGGCTCAAGTGAGCCTCCTACTTTGGCCTCCCGAGGTGCAGGGATTACAGGCGTCAGTCACCCCACTTGGCCCAGAGAGCCTCTTTGATGGGTCACTAATTGTTGGCCATAAACACAAGTGCTTTTTGGCCCATGGAGTGTTTCAAAAGTAATTGGAGCCAACATTGGCTCCCAATTAAGGGATTTCACAAGATAATAAAGATTTCTATTTATTTTGAAAAGTCTGAAAACACAGCAACACTGGCCTCAAGTGCCCACTTGGGACCATTTGGTGACAGCTGTCCCCTTTAGAAGGTGATGAGTTTGCAGGCTATCCTGGGGCCCACTCTTTGGAGAGGTGCAGAGCTGAAAGACAGGAAAGAATTGCTGAGATATTTTTTTAAGCAGAAAAAAGGGGGTAAAGAGGAAGTACCCATGTTTACTTTGGGTCTGGCCACTGTACTCTCTGTTTTACCCAGGGAAGTGTGAAATTACATATTAGAGCCTTTGTCTACCTCATGGCACCTCATCTGGGCAGAGGGCCGAGTCCACTCCTAGCAGAAGTTCAGTAGGCTCCAGGAAAATTCCACTGGGCCCTCCGTGTGTCCTTGGGGACCCTGTTCGGAATCTCCAACGCTCTTTGGCCTGCAGTTGGTTTTATTCATCAGTCTGGCATTGCACTTACCTTTCACAATCAGGACAGCTTATTTCTGGTTTTCAGCTCCTTCTCCCCAATGCCAATTCATGCTTGACTTCCATATTCACTCCCAGCTTCTAACGGACCCATGTTTTCTATTTCAACAAACAGACTCTGGTTATCTATGATGTGTCAACCACGCAAAGTGCTGGGGAATTGAAGACAAGACATGATCCTGCCAGACAGACAGCGGCACAGTGTGACTGAAATGTTTGTGGGGAAGGCAGACCATCTGATTGGGTAATGAAAAGCTGTCCACCAGATGGCACTCAAGAAATTCCAGTGTAATAAAACAACCGTAGAAAAATTAAAAAGGGAAATTTGCCCCGTGGAAGAATAAATAGCACTATGACTTCTACTTCACATGTACTTTCATGTTCTATCAAGCACCTGACAGTTACACTTCCCAAACCCCTGGACTCTGGGTGTGATGTTCAGACGAGGAGGAACACAATCTTCCACGCCCGTCTCGCTCCCCCTGCAACCATCCATAATCTCCTGAAGACAGAGCACTGCAGGGTGAGACTAGGAATGAACTGGTTGTTGGTGAGATGTGCTTTTGGAGGGGGGATTCCTCCATTTGAATGAAGGGCTGATTCTTATCTGAGTTCCCTCCCCACTGGCTGTCCCTGGGAAGGGAAGGGATATCTTTCTTCTCCTAGATACTGTGGCACTGCTCTCTCCCTCTCTGCTCATCTCCTGTGTAATTTGATTAGAAATATTTATTTTTTTTATGTGCAAGCTCTGTCAACTGTTTATAGCTTTTCACATTTTTTTCTGATTATAATAAGCTCGTTACAAGAAATGTAAATAGATTAAAAATTTAGAAAAAGTATAATTCCTCTATAATTCAATTATTGGAGATAACCACTGTTAAGAGTTTGGTGTCTATTTAGAACAAGGTTTCTTCATCTAAGACCTGTTAGTATTTGGGCCCAGCAAATTCTTTGGAAAGCTGCTCTGTGGATTGCAGAATGATTAGCAGCAGCCCTGGCTCTGCCCACTAGAGGGCAGCCTGGTTGTGACAATGTATCCAGACATTGCCAAATGGTTTCATATTATGCATACTTTCAGGCAACTTGCTTTTTAACTTACGTTTGTTGTTGCTGTATCTTAACAAAAGATTTTGGTTATCTTTCCTTTTCAGGACATCTGGACCTACTACATTCTTCAATCAATTGTATCATGATCTATTTAACCTGGTATCTTCTACTGGTGATCATTTGGACCATTTTTAATTTTCTAACTTTTACAAATATAGCTTGGTGGAAAAAATCATTTAAAACACAAACTGTAGCCACTTGTAAGGGAAGAGAAAGGCATATTTCATAGCAGAGGGAAAACAAGTATCTATATTGCTTCCTTTTTCTTATAAATCTTGGTTGGGAAAGGGCTTGGCAGCTCATGCCTGTAATCCTAGCACTTTGGGAGGTTGAGGCAGGTGGATCACAAAGTCAGGAGTTCAAGACCACACTGGCCACCATGGTGAAACCCCATCTCTACTAAAAATACAAAAGTTAGTTGGGCATGGTGGCTCATGCCCGTAACCCCAGCCACTTGGGACGCTGAGGTAGGAAGATTGCTTGAAGCAGGACCCGGGTGGCGGAGGTTGCAGCAAGCCGAGATCGGGCCACTACACTCCAACCTGGGCTACTGAGCCAGACTCCATCTCAAAAAAAAAAAAAAGAAAAAAAAAAAGCTTGAGGCCAAATTATTGGTTCCTTCCAGTAGTCTAGATCTGATCAAACCTTTAGAAATGCAAAGAAGGTCCAGGAATGGAGAGGGCTAGAAAGCAGAATTGTTCCACATACTATGAGACAAAGTAGCAAACGGAAGGAGCAGTGTTTGCCCGTTTCTGCTTGCCAGTGTAATTTTACAAAGTCCCTGGCTGTGAGGCCAGCAGCTCTCCAGAAAGATACTTTGACAGACAAAACAGGTTAGAGCTCATGAGCCCCCATGCCTCTTGCCTGAGTCACTGTATTTCTTAAAAGCTAATTGACCCTAGTCCTTGCCTTTTCTTACACATGATAACATCTCATGGGGTGGGTCTTTTTTTTTTTTTTTTTTTAGAGAAAGAAAAAGCGGGAGAGAGAACAGGATTCTTGTTCTATTGCCCAGGCTGGAATGCAATCTAAAAATAGGTAATAAAAACCTCTTTTATGCCGATAATTGATAATTGTGCTTAACAACAGAGACAGGAAGGAATAGGGGAAGAAAATAACAAACAAACAACTAACCAATATTTCATTTAGGTCTGTGAGATACTATGCAAATGCTAAAGAGTGATTTTACTTCCAATTATGTAGTCACTTTCAGAATAGGTGTAATATGATACTGAGAAAAATGTATGTTCTGTAGACCTGGGGTGGTGAATTCTATAAATGTTCACTAAGCTTGCTTATTCCAGGTCTAAATTCAGATCATAGATGTCCATATTAATTTTTTATCTCGTTGATCCATCGAATATTAACAATGTGGTGTCAAAATCTCCCACTATTATTGTGCGGGAGTCCACGTCTCTTTATAAGTCATTAAGAACTTGTCTTATGTATCTGGGTGCTTCTATATTGGGTGCATATATATTTATGATCATTAACTCCTGTTGTTGCATTGATCCCTTTACCATTATGTAATGTCCTTCTTTGTTTCTTTTAGTCTTTGTTACTATTAAAGTCTATTTTGTCTGAGACAAAAGTTACAACTCCTGTTTTTTTGTTTGTTTTTGTTTTTTGTTTGTTTGTTTTCTCTCCATTTGATTGGTAAATCTTCCTCCATCCCTTTGTTTTGAGTCTTTGTGTGTCGTTGCTTGTGAGATGGATCTGGATACAGCATACCGATGGGTTTTGACTTTTTATTCAATTTGCCTGTCTGTGTTGTATTTGACCGAGCGTAGAAAGTTATCACAAGACAAAAGTATGCCAGATTGCAGGGTCATTTATTATGCCGGCGACCACAGAGGACTCACGCCTCTCCAAACTGTGGTGGCAACAGGAGGGTGCCACGATTTTTTATACCCGAAAAACCACCTTGGGAGTGGGGTGAGGGGCGGGGATGGGGATGAAAAGGCTTCAGACATTCCGAGGGCTAGTGGATTCTGTAAATTACCTCCTGGGCAGAGATGAGGGTGGGGGTCTCCGGACATTCCAAGGGCCAGGGGACTTTTGTCATTCCGTTTGTTACTTAAGTGGTTTACAGAAGTCAAGATAAACATTTGTTTACACATTATCTGGTTAAGGTGGAAATCACAGACCTTAGTTACTTATTACAAGCCACAGGAGCCAGGATGGAACTAGCTTGGGCTGCTTAGTCTGGCAATTGCCGGTAAGCAAAGGCTAGCAATTCTGGCAGTTACTGATAAGAAAAGGTAAGCAGCTTTACATAGTTTTGAAGAACAAACTAGCAGTTCTATTTACAGAGGCCAAGGACAGTAGTTATTGTGAGGAGAATGGGGCAGCCACTTCAACTTATTTAAAAAACAGTTTTGCATTTTATAAAACAGTTTTGCTCAGGTTCTGGCTCTAGGCCAGCACAATATCACATCTGTGTCTTTAATTAGGGCATTGAATCCATTTAAATTTGGATTAATATTAATATTTGAGAGTTCAATATTGTGATTTAATGCTAGCTGGTTATTTTGCCTGTTAGTTGATGTAGGTTCTTTATTATAGAGATACTCTTTACGTTTTGGTAAGTTTTTGGGATGACTGATACTGGTTGTTCCTTTCTATGTGCAGTGCTTCTTTCAGAAGCTCTTGTAAAGCAGGCCTGGTGGTGACGAAATCTCTGAGTGCTTGCTTGTTCACGAAAAATTTTATTTTTTCTTCACTTATGAAGCTTAGTTTGGCTGGATAGGAGATTCTGGGTTGAAAATTCTTTTCTTTGAAGATATTGAATATTGATCCCCACTCTCTTCTAGTTTGTAGGGTTTCTGCTGAGAGGTCTGCTGTGAGTCTGATGGGCTTCCCTTTATGGGTAATCTGACCATTCTCTCTAGCTGCCCTTAGAATTTCTCCTTTATTTCAACCCTGGTGAATCTAACGATTATGTGTCTTGGAGTTGCTCTTCTTGAGGAATATCTTTGTGGTGTTCTCTGGATTACCTGGAGTTGAGTATTGTCCTGCTTTACTAGGTTAGGAAAGTTTTCCTGAATAATACCCTGAAGAATATTTCCCAGCCTGGATTCATTCTCTTCATGACATTCAGGTACACCTATCAAACGTAAATTAGTTTTTTCACATAGTCTCATATTTCTTGGAAACTTTGCTCATTCCTTTTTACTCTTTCTTCTCTAATCTTGTCTTCTCATTTCATTTCATTAAGTTGGTCTTCGACCTCTGATATCCTTTCTTCTGCTTGGTCAATTCGACTGTTAAAACCTGTGCATACTTCGTGAAGTTCTCGTATTGTGTTCTTCAGTTCCATTAATTCACTTATATTCCTCTCTAAATTGTCTATTCTCATTAGCATTTCGTCAAACCTTTTTTCAAGGTTCTTAGTTTCTTTACATTGGGCTAGGACATGTTCTTTTAACTCACAAAAGCTCCTTATTATCCACCTTCTGAAGCCTAAATCTGTTAATGGAACATACTCATTCTCCTTCAGGCCTTGTTCCATTGCTGATGAGGAACTGTGATCCCCTGTAGAGGGAGAGGCATTCTGATTTTGGGTATTCTCAGCCTTTTTACGCTGGTTTCTTCCCATTATTGTGAGTTCATCCACCTGTCCTCTTTGTGATTGCCAACTTTCAATTTAGGTCTCTGAGTGGACGTCCAACTTGTTGATTCCCAGTGCTGGAATCTGAGCAACCCACTGCACCAGCCAGAACAGCGGCAGTAAGATTTGTGGTGCTTTTCTGCCCGGGAATCTCTGGTCTGGCTTCACGCTTGAATCCCTTTTTCAATCAGGTAAATGGGCGACTCTGCCTTCCCAGAGCTCCAAATGTTGACCAAAAGGGGACCCAGTCCCGTTTACTCTGCACCAAGAACCACTGCGCGGGGGCGCTGGCAAAACCACCACACCGGCCACAAGAGTTGCGCTGGCAACCCGTGGGGCTCCTCCGCTGGGAATCTCCTGGTCTATGAGCAACAAAAATTTGTCTGAAAGTGTGGCGTCCTCTCATTCTGTGCGCTTTCTCTGGGAGCTACAATCCCGAGCTGCTAGTAGTCAGCCGTCTTGGATCTCTCTCTCCGGGGTTGGTCTTAATGCATCTACTACCTAGAACAGAATGTACTTTAGTAAACGATAATCAAATGTACTCTTGCACCCAACCTTAGATGTGAGTTTGCACATACTGAACCTCCACCACCTACCAATGGACTGAAACACTGCTGTAGAGGAGTCCACACACCGCTCAGAAAGACTGCTCCCGGGCTATGGGCCTCAATCTGTGGTCCTCAATAAGGATTGTGAATAGCCGGGCGCAGTGGCTCATGCCTGAAATCCCAGCACTTTGGGAGGCTGAGGCGAGTGAATCACAAGGTCAGGAGATCGAGACCATCCTGGCTAAGACAGTGAAACCCCATCTCTACTGATAAAAAAAGATCAGCCCGGCATGGTGGCACGTGCCTGTAGTCCCAGCTACTCATCAGGCTGAGGCAGGAGAATCGCTTGAACTCAGGAGGTGGAGGTTGCAGTGAGCTGAGATCGAGCCATTGCACTGCAGCCTGGGTGACAAAGTGAGACTCCATCTCAAAAAAAAAAAAAGAATTGTGAATAAAATATAGTTTAATTCTTTAAAAGCTTGATTTTTCCCCCTTGGGCATTTTGACTGTCTCTAAGTAGTCCATGGGAAAGCAAATCCTGAAAAAAAGAACTGATAAGATGTCAGGAAATGCCTGAGGAGGAGAGAGGTCAAGTGACAAGCAGGATACCAGAGCCCATGGGACATATGTGGCCAGCGAGAAATTCTTCATGGGAAAGCGGACAAAGGACCTTTATGTATGAGGATGTCTAGTGTTAATTTTTGAATGGGTCAGTTGTGTGGTTGTAAAAATCCACATTGGATGGCTTGGGCGGTGTTTTGGTTGTTCTCCTTTGTCTTGTTTTGTCTTGAGAAGATGGAATGGTAAAGAAAGGGGATTTAATTTTACACGTAGATAGGTTCAAATAAAGAAGACAAGATGGGCTAAAAGAGGTGAGATGCAAGTGGGCTTGAGACAGCACCAGAGCTCTGAGAAAGAAAGAACTGTGAGAAAATAAAACGAGCAAAACACAGAAATCACAGGCAGGGCAACATAATCCCACTGGGTTAGGATTTCCAGGTGAACTTCATTTATCTCAAGGCATAGCGTGACTGCTGGCTGCTGACTTACACCAGCGGGACCGCTATGACATCCTTCCTGAACGTACACCTTTAAGTTTTTGTGCAACATTTTTTGTTTAATTCATAAGTATTTATTGACTTTCTACCATCTGCAAATGCAGCAATGAGCAAGCTAGTCAATTGCCTGAGATCCATAAAGATGATGTTTGCATTCTCTCCTTTTTTTTTTTTTTTTTTTTAGACAGTGATTTATTTAAAGAGAGAAACAGGAAAAGGAGAAAGAGCTAACTCTCACACTGAGTGAGAGAATCCAGAAACATGGAATACGGGAGAGGAAAGCAGCTTCCACACTGAATGGAAGGGAATAGAGGGAGATGGCGTTTAGGAGGGGAAGACAGGCTTCCACGAGAGGGTGTGGAAGGGGACTCCAGAGGGGAAATCCAGGCCAGAGAAAAACAGCTTCCATGAAGGGAATGTTCATGGAAGGGGACCCAAACATGGAGTCCCTTTTTTTTTTTTTTTTTTTTTTGGTAGAAAGTGATTTATTTAAAGAGAGAGAGAAACAGGAGGAGAGAGAAAGAAACAGCTAACTCTCACACTGAGTGGGGGAATCCAGAAAGATGGAATCCAGGAGAGGAAACATGTTTGCATTCTCTTAAATTGTTGGGTCAAAAACATGATAATTAAAACATTCTGAAATCCATTTCTATGTGTTCTTCCTTATCTGGAGATTTGATTTTCTTCCAGGCGTAGCTTTTATATTTTGTATTTGCTAATGGTTTGATGTGTTTCTCTCTATTTAATTCTTATCCATCAGAATCCCTAAATTGATTTTTTCCCAAAACATCCAGCTCGTTTTTTAGAGCCACAACTTATCCAGTAGTTCAACCTTCCACCATTGATTTACAATGCTTCCCTCGTGATATTTTAACTTCTGTGTTTTAGCATCTGCTTCTGAGATTCTGTGTTTTAGAACCTGCTGTTCTTTCTATTCCGTTGATTTGCCTATCTTTTATTATGCCAGAACCAGTTATTGCTTTAGCGGTTATAGCTTTATGACTAATTTAACATCTGGTAAAGCAAGTACTTCCTATTCACTTTCTTTTTTCTTCTTTAAAAAAAAGTGTAGTGATTCTTGGCAATGTATTATTCCAGTGGAAACCTGCATTACGTGAGAAGAGCCCTGAGCATTTTAAAAATATTTTTAAAGATTTTTTTATTTCCTGAAGGGAGACCATATCTTTATTATACTGGACAGCAAACAAACCTGTCCTTTGCTCTGCAGAGAGATACCGTCTCTAGCTTCCAAGGCTGTTCATTATACAAACAGCCTGGAAAAGACAGTCAGGAACAAAGGCTATCAGTGGTGCCCCTGCTCACAAGATGAGCAGAAATGGGAGACACACATAAAAAATGGCCCCAACACTTAACACTTTCAGCATATAATAATATCAATCATGATAATAATACTGATGATCGGTATGAAATAATATAATGAAGAGTGAGGCTCAGTGGATTCTAGCTTTGTTTTATAGTAGCTTTGTGGCCTTAGAAAAGTTAATTTGTATCCCTAAGCCCCGATTTCCTCTTCTATAAAATGGAGATAATGTTAACACATTCCTCATAAAATTTGTTGTAAAGTTTCATTAATTAATGGCTGAAGGACTTTAAGAAGGTTGAATTAGATGGTCTGTGTAAAGTACTCAGCACAGTGCCTACCACAAAATATGTGCTCATGTAAAATGGGTTGTATTCTTATTTGTAAAATAAACTATTAAATTATATTTACTTTGGATCTGGCCATTGTACTGCTTGTATTAATTTTAACTTTTTTTTCAGTTTATTTCTTTGAGTTTCCTAGTAGATACTATCATTTGTAAATAGTAATTATTTGTGTTCTGCTTCCTAAAAGTCACCCTTTTTATTTTTGTGTCATATCTTAATATATTAGCCAGGACTTCTCAAATGACAATAAATAATAATAGAGATAATAGATATTACAATGGGATAAATTTCAGTGATTCAACCTTGAGTACAATGTTGGCTCTTGGTCTGAAGTATATATTCTTTTACATTTTTAAGGAAGCATTCGTCTATGAGTAAGTTTTTAAAGCCTTTGTCAGAATGAATATTTCATCAAATGCTGTTTTGGCATCATTTAAGTTTGTATGATTTTCTTTTTTGACCTGTTGTTGATATTAATAGTTTGGTAGTACTTTCTTCTTCATTATGCTAAGTGAAATAAGCCAAGCACAGAAAGACAGACACTACATGAGCTCACTTATTTGTGGAATCTAAAAAAGTCAAACTTGGCCGGGCGTGGTGGCTCGCGCCTGTAATCCCAGCACTTTGGGAGGCTGAGGTGGGCAGATAACCTGAGGTCAGGCATTTGAAACCAGCTTGACCAGCATGGTGAAAGACTGTCTCTACTAAAAGTACAAAAATCAGCTGGGTGTGGTGGTGGGTGCCTGTAATCCCAGCTACTCGGGAGGCTGAGGCAGGAGAATGGCTTGAACCTGGGAGGTAGAAGTTGCAGTGAGCTGAGATCACACTCCAGATGGATGATAAAGTGAGACTGTGTCTCAAAACTAACTAACTAATTAAATAAATAAATAAAAGTCATAGAAGTAGAGAAGTTGAGACTAGTGTTATCAGAGCGGGGGACAGGGAGGAGAAGTGGAAGAGAAAAGGGGAAAGTTGGTTAAAGGATACAAAGTTCAGTTAGGAGGAATAAGTTACAGCGATCCATTGCATAGAATGGTGGCTATAGTTGATAATAATGTATCGTCTATATACTCAAATTGCTAAAAGTAGATTTTAAACATTCTCATCACAAAGAAATAAGCATGTGAGGTGATTAATATGTTATTAGCCAGATTTAATCATTCCACAATGTATACATGTATCATAACATTGTACCCCACAAATACATAAAATTATGATCTGTCAATTAAACACAAAATAAAAATTAAAAAAAATAGTACTTTGGGCCGGGCGCGGTGGCTCACGCCTGTAATCCCAGCACTTTGGGAGGCCGAGGCGGGTGGATCACGAGGTCAAGAGATCGAGACCATCCTGGTCGACATGGTGAAACCCTGTCTCTACTAAAACTACAAAAAATCAGCTGGGCATGGTGGCGCATGCCTGTAATCCCAGCTACTCAGGAGGCTGAGGCAGGAGAATTGCCTGAACCCAGGAGGCGGAGGTTGCGGTG
>NW_016108089.1:276532-277800 GCF_001604975.1 Cebus imitator | reverse complement strand
AAACTCCGTCTCAAAAAAAAAAAAAAAAAAAAAAAAAAAAAAAATAGTACTTTGTCCTTTCATTCCTGAAATAAACCTACCATATCATTGGGAATTTTTGGGTCACTTTTGATTCACTGGTATTTTTGGTCAAGATTTTCATATGCAAGCTCATGAATGGGTTCAGCTGCAATGTTTAATTGCAATCTCTCTTGCCAGATTATGAAAAGACTGTTAATGAGAATCTTCCCAACACGCTGAGACATCCTCCTAAAATTTGAGTTGGGACTCTGTCTTTTTTCTATTAAAAAATCAGTTTCTAAAACACTGTTAGTTTATCCCTTTCAGGTTACACAGAATATTCCCTTTCAGCTTTTCTCATGATCTGGCAAACACTTTAAAAAAGAATTAGTATCAATTATTCACACATTCTTCCAGAAAAAAAAAAAAAAAAGAGAGAGGAGGAATACTTCCCAACTCATTCTTCAACACTAAAAACCAAACCAATATTCTTTATGATTATACACACAAAATTCCTTAGTAAAGTACTGAAAACCTGACACCAACAACATGTAAAAAGAATTATATACCATGATCAAGTGAGATCTATCTCTGAAATGCACAGTCAATTTAACATCCAAAATGTAATTAATGTAATATACTACATTAATAGACTAAAGTACAAAAGTCTTATGACATCTCAATAGATGCAGGAAAAGCATTTGATAGAATCCAACATCCTTTTTCGATAGGAATACTGGGGAACTTCCTCAACCTGATAAAGAAAATCTGTGAAAAACTCACAGTTGTTAACACCAGATATATATATATATATATATTTATACATATATGTTTTATTGCACTTTAGGTTTTGGGGTACACGTGCAGAACATGCAGGATTGTTGCATCGGTACATACATGGCAATGTGGTCCATCCCTCTATCACCTATATCTGGCATTTCTCCCCATGTTATCCCTCCCCAACTCCCTACCCCGCGCTGTCCCTCCCTTATTCCCCCACAACAGACCCCAGTGTGTGATTTTCCCCTCCCTGTGTCCATGTGTTCTCATTGTTCAACACCTGCCTATGAGTGAGAACATGTGGTGTTTGATTTTCTGTTCTTGTGTCAGTTTGCTGAGAATGATGGTTTCCAGATTCATCCATGTCCCTACAAAAGACACAAACTCATCGTTTTTGATAGCTGCATAGTATTCCATGGTGTATATGTGCCACATTTTCCCTGTCCAGTCTATCATCGATGGGCATTTGGGTTGGTTCCAGGTCTTTG
>NW_016108089.1:273909-275742 GCF_001604975.1 Cebus imitator | reverse complement strand
ACAGAGTCTGTCTCTGTCACCCAAGGTGGAGTACAGTGGCATGATCATAACTCACTGCAGCCTCAAAGTATGGGGCTCAAGTGATCCTCCAGCCTCGGCCTTCCAAAGTAGGGTAAATCTTGTACTCTAAAAACTATAAGATATTGTTGAGAGAACTTACAGAAGATCCAAATAAATGACAAGACATACATGCTCATGGATCAGAAGACTAGATATTTTTAAGATGGCAATTCTCCCTAAATTGATTTATAGATTGAACACAATCCCTAAAAACCCCAGTTGGCTTGTATGCAAAAACTGACAAACCAAACACAAAATTCATGTCGTAATGTGAGGCACCCAGAATAGCCAAAATAATCTTGAAAAAAAGGAAAAAGAGGAGCCACACTTCCTGATTTTAAAACTTACTACAAAACTATAGTAATTAAGACAGTGTGGTGCTGGTATAAAGACAGACTTAAAAATGAATGGTGCAGAATCCTCACATATAACCCCTATAATTATGGTCAATTGATTTTCAACAAGGGAGTCAAGACAATTCAACGAGATAAAGAATAATCTTTTCAAAAATTGATGCAGAAACTACCAGGTACCTGAATGTAAAAGAGTAAAGTTAGACCCTTCCTCACACCATTTATAAAAATTTATTAAAATGAACCAGATATCTACATTTAAGAGCTAAAACTATAAAACTCTTAGGAGAATATACAGGAGCAAATCGTCGTGACTTTGGTGTAGGCAAAGCCTTCTTACATGTAACACTCAAAGCATAAGCAACAACAACAAAAAAGATAAATTAGACTTCCTTTTTTTTTTTAAAGATGGGGTTTCACCATGATGGCCAGGCTGGTCTTGAACTCCTGACCTCAGGTGATCCACCACCTCGGCCTCCCAAAGTACTAGGATTACAGGCGTGAGCCACCTCACCCGGCAATTAGACTTCTTTAAATAAAAAAACTTTGTGTTTCAAAGGATTCATCAAGAAAGTAAAAAGATAGTTTACATGATAGGAGAAAACATTTACAAATCATAGTTTGCAAGGGATGGTAGTGAATTCGTATAATTTTATGTTGTCTGGGTATCCATTTTAAATAACGTTGGGCTTGTTTGTGCCGGGTGACTCCCTCCTCTCATTGGTGTGCTGCCCTCCCTTCTCTGGACCTGTGAGTAATATGCTGCCTCTGCTACTTCATGCATTTTGTTGTGCTGCCTCTTACCTGGCTCACCTGACTGACACACCCAAATCTAACTTCTTTACTGGCCAGGGATCATCTAGAAAGTGGCCATCTTGGTAGGAATAAACTGGACACAGATCAGACAGCAACAAAAGCATCTGCCAGGATAAAGAAGAATCTCACAAAAGGTACACTGTAGGCAGCCATGACCAAATTCCCCAAAGCCCAAGGCTAGATTTCATAGCCTCTATCCTAAGAGAGCCCTAATTTAGAGGAAAACACATAATGAAATAATAGTTCATTGTGTGTATCCAGAGTACATAATGAAGTCTTAAAATTCAACAATACAAGAACAAATGACCGAATTTGGAGATAAGACCTAGCTAGATACCTTTAAAAAGCCTATCTTGCCCTCTCTTCTGCCCAGTGTTGCCAGAGCTCTGACCAGCAACGTGGAGTGGTCAAGTGGGAACGTCAAGAGCTGTTGTAGAAGCAGAGATCTAGTTGCAACTACTTTATCTAATGTTTAATCATGAAATCTTGCCTGCTACCCCTAACCTCATGGAGAACATGATCACCTGCGCTTCGGTGCCCCTGTATCTCACCCACACATTTCTTTTTTTTTTTTTTTTTTTTTAGACGGAGTTTCGCTCTTGTT
>NW_016108089.1:271149-272237 GCF_001604975.1 Cebus imitator | reverse complement strand
ACCAGGATGGTCTCGATCTCTTGACCTCGTGATCCACCCGCCTCGGCCTCCCAAAGTGCTGGGATTACAGGCTTGAGCCACCGCGCCCGGCCACCCACACATTTCTTGAGGCATTTGTAGCATTTTCTTATACATACTTATTCACATGCCTATGTTTTCCTTAGCAGTCTGATAACCGTTAACATGTTTGTGTCTTTATTACTTGGCACGGCCCCTGGCACTAAGTGGAAGCTCAATGGACATTTGTGGAATGAAAATATTTATGAGTGAAGTAACACAGCCCAGAAAAGAGTTGGCTGGGAAGCCTAAGAGAGTCTAGAACCTCAAAGGAGGCATGTTAATGGAGAGGGGCAGTTGGAAGTGGGTGTGGTAGACTGTTCCAAGGGCCAGAAAAAAGGTCTATGAGGCAGAACATATGTTCAGGCAAGAAACAGGTGCTGGTCCAAACAAATAGCTGGTATCATGAGGGCTCAGCAAAAAGTACAGGGAGTCTCTGGAAGAGGAGAGTGTAGCTCCTAGGAGTTGGCGAGCAGGCGCTAGTCAGGGATGCAGGCAGGTGGCTGGCGTAGGAAGGTGTGATGGCAGAAAGTATCATCTTACCATCCCCAGCATCTAGCAGGTGCCTAACAAAAATGTTTGAGTGAATCAATGGTGCCTGCCCTCCAGAGGATTACAGTCTGGTTGAGGAACAAGGCTGCGATACATAATCTGGGAAATTAAAAGCTGTTAAGACGAAGCCCCTCAGATAATGACGAGGTGAGTATGCCCTGAATTCTGTCTTTCCAGCCAAACCAAGTTTCCCAGAAAGCTTTATGATACTTAAGTGATTTTGAGGAAAATACCAATGATAACACAAAATTCTTAAAAGTTTTCAGGTCCCCTTTTTCCTGTTGTATTTCATGTCCTTTCACATTTACATAGTCATGTGTTTTAGTTTGTGATTTCTTCTTTTTTTTTTTTTCTTTTAGAAATATGTTCTCACTGGCCAGGTGCGGTGGCTCACGCCTGTAATCCCAGAACTTTGGGAGGCTGAGGTGGGTGGATCACTTGAGGTTAGGAGTTCCAGACCAGCCTGGCCAACATGGTGA
>NW_016108089.1:254470-269948 GCF_001604975.1 Cebus imitator | reverse complement strand
TCCCTTTTGAGATCAAATATATGAAAAGCCTTGCATTCCCCTGCTAATAGCGCCTGCAGGTCTCCAGCAATCATATTCTCTACTTTGGGATGTGTAGATTAAACGAAAGGTTCATACGTTATGCCATTGTGGCCAGAGACCTGAAGAGACAACATGCATCTATCATAAAATGTACAAGCATCAAGCCTCACTGTAATGTATTAAAGAACCAGCTCAGGAAGGCTGGCTTGGTGGCTCATGCCTGTAATCCCAGCATTTTGGGAGGCTGATGCAGGTCGATCCCTTGAGTTCAGGAGTTCAACACCAGCCTGGGAAACATAGTGGAACCCTGTCTCTACCAAAAATATAAAACATTAGCCAGGCATGGTGGCACACGCCTGTAATCCCAGCTACTTGGGAGGCTGAGGCAGGAGGATTGCTTGAGCCTGGGAAGTGGAGGTTGCAGTGAACCGAGATTGCACCAACCGCTGCACATCAACCTGAGTGACAGAGTGAGACCTCTCAAAAAAAGAAAAGAAAAGGAAAAGAACCAGCTCAGGAGGAAAAGAAAATGTTCTTGTACAGCTACCCTTATACCTGCCTTTGTTTTTACTCTTGGATTCAGAACGTAAAGCGTCCTAAAACCCTGAAAACAAGGAAATGCATTTTTCTTTAAGCCAAATCTCTTAGAAACATGTTTAACTTCTTCAGAATTAGAGAATCCGTTGAGATGTTTATGTTGAGGACTCCATTTGCTCACATTCAAAACAAATCTTAATAATTGGGAGCCAGGGAATCTGGCACACCTGAAAATAAAACATAAGGCTCGTTGTTGTTCGGTTTTTCAGACAGGCTCTTGCCCTGTGGCCCAGGCTGGAGTGCAGTGGAGGTTCAGGCTGTATAGTCCAGCTCACTGCAGCCTCAACCTCCCAGGCTCAGGTCATCCTCGATTCTCAGCATCCCGAGTAACTGGGACTACAGGAGTGTGATATCACGCCCAACTAATTTTTGTATTTTTTGCAGAGACTAGGTTTCGCCATGTTGTCCGGGCTGGTCTTGAACTTCTGGGCTCAGGCAGTTCTCCTGCCTTGGCCTTCCAAAATGTTAAGATTACTGGTGTGAGCCACTGGGCCTGGTCAAAACTTAAAAGTTTTATGTATAATTCACACCGACTAGAATGACCAAAATGAAAGAAAGATAGTGTTGAAGAAGACGTAAAGCAACTAAAACTCTCAAACTTTGTTTGGGGGAATATAAATTGCATGACCACTTCAGAAAACTGTTAGGCAGTATCTTTCAAAGCTGAGCATACCTATGCCCTAGGACATAGCATTTCCACTCTTAGGTGTATAACTAGCAGAAATGTATCATATATTTAACAAATTTCACATAGTAGAATGTCCACGGCAGCACTATTCACAAGATCCTCAAACTGGAAATGACACAAATGCCCAACAGAAGTAGAATGGATAAATAGATAGTGGTATTTTCATAGCAGGGTTCCATACAACAATAACAAAAAATAAATTACAACCTCACAAAACAATAAAAATGAATCTCATAATGTTGAGTGAAAAAAGGCAAATGAAAGAGTTATATACATTGCCATTTATACAAAGTTCAAAAACAGACAAATACAACAGCTATTGTATGTTGTTATAAATCAGGATACTTGCTAACTTTGGGAGGGCGCAGTGACTGGGAAGGGCATGAGGTGGGCCTCTGGGATGATATTAATGTTCCGTTTCTTAATCTAGATCTTGGGTACACAGGTACGTTCTCTCTGGAAAAATTCAGTGAGCCATGGACCTGTGATTAGTGTGCTTTTCTCTATGTACTTTTATTTTAATAGAAATTTATATAAAATGGTTTCATGTAATTATAGTCTGTAGTTTACTAGGCAGTTTTATGTAATTATAGTCCAGGATCATGTTTGCAATAAGAACCCAAATTTCAACTTTTTATGCTGCCCATAACTGCTGATCAGAAAGTAGGCTTTTGTTTTTTCAGTGTTCAATTCTCCAGCTATTTCTGAGAATTCCCAGAAATACATAATTTCAGGGAGCCATCAGTTTTTGGTGATCTCTGCCTCACGTATAATCAGGGGCTTTGTGGATCCTCTCCTCTGTTGCCTGCTGTCACTTTCATCATTTCCGGTGCTGGCCTTGCCACTCCTTTCCTCCTCTTGACACCTCTGTCCCCCAGTCTCCTGTGCCCTCTTCTCTCTGGCCAGTACCTCCACATGTCCAGTTCTTTCCGAGAGGACTCCCTCAGCTGTGCCACGTGGGCTCTTAGATACCATTCTATAGCGTTTCCACCACTGCCGTGCCCTCCCAGAGCTCACAGGTACTATTGGAACAAAGGGGGACTGCATGGAAGGGTAGCAATAACAGCCACTGGGCATTAGGCCTGGAGTGCCTGCCTCTCTAACTCCAGATGCTACTGCTCGGCTGCCCCAACCTCAATACGTTTCTTTACTCCTGGTCATCTGCTCTCGGGGGACCAGTTGAGAGCCCCCTGAGAGTCCCTAGTGTCCTGCCTCCCTCAGGGTTCTCCAGTTCTTTGGATACCTCAGTAGACCTCTGAACCTCAATTACAGACAACGTTACAGTCGTTTCTAACCAGCAAAGTGATCAACTGAGCCTTGTTTACTCAAGACTTTACCAGTTTTCCCATGAGCTCCTCAGTCCCAGGCAATGCAGGATGATCAGTGGCCCTACTAATCTGGCTTCTGGGTCCCAGAATGGGCCCCACTAGAGACAGCTGGACATCTATTTCATTTTTCCCAATTCTCCATAGTAGTTAGGAGGCTGATATGCCCAGAGCACACACAGGACCTTCAGGGACAGTGTCCACATGCAAGCCTATTGGTGAGGCCTGGACAAGAAAATTGAGAAACAGAATTAAAATGAACAAACAAACAACAACAACAAATACTTGGACCCAAATCAATTGAAGATTCTAACCTAAATGTGGCAGACCGAATTCTTCCTGGCCAACGTGTCTAGCCAACATGTTTAGCAATTCCAGCTAGTTCTTGTCTGCTGGCTTCCCAGGTTAGGTCCCTTACATGAAGACAAGGCTCAGAGGGGAGTCAGCCCTATGGTAAAGATTATGAGAGATCAGCACCAGAGGGACGTAATTGGACACTGAATATCCTAGAGAGCCATCAGGAGAGATCCTGACACCAGGTGGAAGACCCAATTATTTAGCATGGGTGTCAACCATGGAGAGAAAATTCTTATTCTAATGGCCTACAGAGTGAAATAAATAAGAGGTTGATTAAGCAAAACTGCATTCAAGTTGGAAATTTGTTTTGTCATTAAAGCTCAAGAATAATGAAATACTAGCTAGCCTGTTGTTCTTAGATAACACTCTGNAGAGTGAGAATGGAACATTTTCCCCCAACACATATTTGTGTTAATCCCAGAACATTTACTTGCTCCAGGGAAGGGAGTGCATTAAAGAATCCTGTCAGGTTTGGGCGTGGTGGCTCACGCTTGTAATCCCAGCACTTTAGGAGGCTGAGGCGGGTAGATCACCTGAGGTCGGGAGTTCAAGACCAGCCCGACCAATATGATGCAGCCCTGTCTGTACTAAAAATACAAAATTAGCTGGACATGGTGGCACATGCCTGTTGTCCCAGCTACTTTGAAGGCTGAGGCAGGAGAATCGCTTGAACCCGGGAGGTAGAGGTTGCAGTGAGCCAAGATGGCGCTATTACACTCCAGCCTGGGCAACAAGAGCAAAACACCATCTCAAACAAAACAAACAAAACAAAAACATGTTCAGGTAAAGAACAGTCTGAAGTGAGAGTAGTCTTCACCAAAAAATAAAATAAAATAAAAATAAAAATATAATAAAATACTGCTATGTTAAATGAATATTTTAGTGCTCATACTAGATTTAGTATAAGTAAATGGTAAACAGTTACAGATAGAACTAAGAAAATTTTCCCACTAACTTTTTTTTTTTTCCTGGAGAAATGCCAATATTTGATTCAAATACAGAATAAGTAGAGGCTGAGTTTGACAATTCCTGCTTTAAGGAACAAGACTCCTTAGGATTTGTACTTGAGTTTGCTTCAGATCTGTCTGTTTTCTTGAGCTAATAAAATACTTGGTACCATAGTCTTGGTTTTGCTCTTAATTTACCTTACAAATTCTATTATTTATACAGTTCAAAGAGGAATCAGATGGCCAGTTTATGGAGGTTTTACTCTAAGGAACAAAAACCAGTTTCCTCTTCCTCAGCATGGTCGAGCTCACTTCTTATCCTCACGCTTCCAGTATTCCTAGGTGATGACAGGGGTTCCCGGGTGACTGTATACTTGCTGCAATGCAGAGCCCAGGATGTGGTCCCGCAGCCAACAAGCCTCATTCAGCAACTAACGAGGTGATTTACTGGCGAGGGGAGAGAGGATGACCAAGAGCCAGTTGCAAATGAGTGTCCTGTGACTCCAATGGACAGTGTTGTTGGTAAAGAGCCATTAGGTCATCCTGTTGGCTAGCTTGGCTTACCAGCTGGAGGGCTGCTGTGTCTAGAGCTTAGCAAGCTCAGTTACAACTCTTTTGCAGGGGGAGAGGCTTCAGTAAGAAGGGCTGATGATATCTTACTGCATTTCAGTGTGTTATGGTGTTGGCAACAGGTCCTATATAAAATTGTGGGGCCTGGCAAAGCATCCCACTATTGGCCCTGGTAAGCCTCTCCACTGTGTCCACCTCCAACACCTAGGCTGCTCTCTCTCAATTGCTTTGCCTTATGAAGTGCAGCCTTGGCTCAATGCATAACTACTTATTTTTCAGTTTCCTCAGGAGCAAAATTATCTCACAATGCAGTTATTGACCAAATAAGGTAAAACAGCCAGGCACAGTGGCTCATGCATATAATCCCAACACTTTGGGAGGCCAAGATGGGAGGATACTTGAGGTCAGGAGTTGGAGACCAGCCTGGACAACATAGTGAACCCTTGCCTCTGCTAAAAATAAAAAATAAAAAAAATTGTCTGGGCATAGTGGTGCACACCTGTGGTCCCAGCTACTCAGGAGGCTGAGGTGGGAGAATCAATTGAGCCCAGGAGTTCGAGGCTGCAGTAAGCCATGATCATGCCATTGCACTCCATCCTGGAGGACAGAATGAGACCTTGTCTCAAAGAAAGAAAGGGGGGGGGGAGAGAGAGAGAGAGAGATAGAGAAAGAGAACGTGGGAGGCTCGGAAAGAGTAAACTGCTTACAAGGTAAATTCATCTTGGTTAATCCTAGTTGGAGTAGTGAAACAGAATTCAGCTGAGTTTTGTAAAGCTCCATGAGGGGACTCCCTTTCACTCCAAATTCCCTACACCGTTCTATTCCATATTCAGTGTGTGGAGTTTCAGTGCTTTTTTCTTATAGCCCAAGTGAGGAAACGGAACAGAGCATGTTACCTCATAGCCTCTCAGCCCAGAAATTGGACATGGTTCTCATGTAAGGTTATGAATAGCAAGCGTTCCTTTTCTATATGCCTTTAGCAAATACTACATTTTTTTTTTAAGGTGGGGTTTCACCATGATGGCCAGGCTGGTCTTGAACTCCTGACCTAAGGTGATCCACCCACCTCGGCCTCCCAAAGTGCTAGGAATACAGGCGTAAGCCACAGCACCCAGCCAATAATACTCTTAAGAACCTCGAAAACTCTGTTGATTTTGAAATCCACTTTTATGGAACAATATTATGGCCACCACCACAGACAAACAAGTGATAATATACGCAAAAGTTTCCACTACAACATGTGGGAATGGAGATGGAAGCCTCTTCATAGGGGGATCAAAAGGAATGATCAAAAGTTGGAATGCCTATTGAAAATCTATTTTGTGCTAGATGTTTTATAGATATTTCATTTCATCTTCTGTAACAGAGATTGGTAAACTATGGCCCAAAGGTCAAATTCAGCTAGCTGACTTTTTGTAATTAGTCTTCGTGGAACACAGGGATGCTCATTTTTGTCGGTGTTATTGTCAATGTGCTCTCACCATATAATGGCAGAGACTACATGGTCCATGGACTAAAATCTTTACAATCTGGCTCATTACCAAAAAGGTTTGCTGATCCCTGCTCTACAGCTGTGTGAGATGGGAAGTATTCACATTTTACTGATGAATAAACTGAAACTCAGAGAAATTAAGTAGCCTAAAGTCACACTGCTAATCAATGGCAGAGCTAGAATTTGACTCAGGCTGACCTTATCTCCAAAGCTCTCGCTCTTTCTGCTACCATTGCACACAAACCTGCTCGGTTTATTAAGTGCCTATGTAGGCCTGGTGTTTTATGTTGTGAATCTCATTTATTGTAATGAATTTAAACTGTTGTGCATTGTTTTCAAGTATGTGCACAGTCCAATTTCAGCTTGCTTTTCCTGCCCCATCTCCTGCTCCTCCCCTTGTGGGCCTTGCTAAAGTCAACCTGGTGCTGTTGGTGTTCCCAAACACATTTTCACTTCCTCCCTCTGTGATTCATTTTACGATTCCACTACCCAAAAATAAACAGCTCTCTCAGTCTTCAGAACCGGCCTTGTCCTCCAGGAATTCTACCTCGGCCACCAGCTGAGAAGCACACTCTCCCTCCTCCAACATGAAGAGCTGGGGGCTTAGTGCTTATCATCTGCTGCCTTGGATTATCTTTTTACAGGCATGTCTTCTCTTTCAAAGGTGGGTGTAAATTTCCTGAGAGTGAGGACTGTGCACACCCCTCTCCACACGCTGGTAGACTGTGTCATCTGCATTGGTGTTGTATAATGGTGGGTCGATTTGATGAATGAACACTCTTCCATTGACATACACCTGCTTTGCCCTTCCACACAACTCAGCATCTAACTGAAAGCAAGACCAGCATCTGGATAGGGGGTACAATGTGTGATGAAGAAAAATGCAAGAAAAAGTGTAGGGAAATAAGCATCTCACCTCTATTTTTAACTCTTTAACTTGCAGGGTTAAAAACAAATGTAGCATTAGCTTTCCTTTCAGCCTTGTGAGCTAACAGTGCCTTTCCTAGGACAGCAAGGTGATTGACAGCATGAGCTCTGGAGGCAGGCCTGGGTTGGAAAATCTCTCCTACTCACTGGCTGTGTACCTTGGACAAGTAACTGAACCTCTCTAAGCTTCAGCGTCCTTATAGGTACAATGAACAAAGTAACAACTGCCTAATTGGGTTGACAGGAGAAGCAAAAGAGGAAATATCCTTAAGACTTTTAGCTCAGTCTCTGGAATATATTACGTTCTTAATAGTTACCAGCTATTATTTTTCCATAGCACCATCCCTAGGTGGGCACCAGATCTGAATATTTAAGTCCAAATGAACCCTGTCCACCTCCCACTGTGCACTAACCATCTTCGACTCTGTCATCAAACAATACAACTACAAAGCGGCCACTGCAATCCCAGGGCTTACTGAGGGAGGGGATGATGAATACCTCACCCACAGCACCTATATTTTAATGATACATGGGAAGCAGAAAAGCATATTTCATCTCGTTCCCTCCTCTCCAAGCACCACTTATAGCAGACATGTAGTTCCTTCTTTCTATGTTTTCTTTTTACTTTAGTTTTTGTGTTTTTTTTTTTTTTCTTAACTTTTCTTTCGCTTCTGTCAACTCTACCTAACATGCAGTTCTAAACTGGAGGTAGAATTAAGAAAGAGTCATGTGTCCTGGTCTGCTAATGCAATGTCTCGGGGTCTCTTGGGTAAACTTTCTTTGATAACAATAGGTTCCTTCATCAGCCACCCTCTAGAGAACCCAGTACCTCTGCTTTGCTCTACTGTTGTTTTTTTTTTTTTTTTTTAGACAGAGTGAAACTCTTGTTACCCAGGCTGGAGTACAATGGCGTGATCTCAGCTCACCGCAGCCTCTGCCTCCTGGGTTCAGGCAATTCTCCTGCCTCAGCCTCCTGAGTAGCTGGGATTACAGGCACGCGCCACCATGCCCAGCTAATGTTTTGTAGTTTTAGTAGAGACGAGGTTTCACTACGTTGACCAGGATGGTCTCGATCTCTTGACCTCGTGATCCACCCACCTCAGCCTCCCAAAGTGCTGGGATTACAGGCGTGAGCCACTTCGCCCGGCCTCTACTGTTATTCTTAACCTTGCCCACCCGTTACTTTCTTCCCTACATTTTCTCAGCTGGTTATCAGTTCAGGGCACACCTGAGTTTTCAGATTTAAAAACCAACTCTACTGCAGGCTGAGGAATTAAGGTTGACATAAGCAAAGCACAGACAGAGAAGCTACTGATATTAACCATTAACCAGCTTGCTCAGCTGAACTGTGGCTTGACAGTGCCTCTTACTTTTTCCGCTTGGTCTAATTTTTCAACATGGTTCTTAAGAGCTGTCTGAGCTCTTACAATAGTTATTCCCCTGGATTCTGTGCCCACAAAGCCTGTCACATAATCCTTATCTCTAAAGATCCCAGCCTGGTATAAACTCTTGTTCTGGGTTTCTAGCCTCTTCACACAGAGGAATCCCAAATATCCTAACAGATATAGCTAAGAATATAACCCCAGGTGATCATCCATCTCCCACCTGGCCCTGCATTCCATTCCCCCTCCAAAAAAGTCTTGGTATAAGATATACAATAACTCTCCATAATGCTTCCATTTATTTTTAATGAGTACACAGGGTGACTTGTTCCTCTTTCAGTTAACCTTTTAAGCTGTTAAACTGGTTTCTGTATATCAATAGCTGAAGCAAATGACCATGAAATGTGCATGGAGAACACGCTGGAAAAATCTAAGCATGTAAGACATAATTATATGGGACAGAAGTCCCCATTGCATGGACATGGATGGAGGAAAATATTTTATAGCCTAGTCTGGGAAATATCTATACATAACTGTAACTGTTGATCATTGAAGTAACTGTTAAAGAATCCATTGCTGGCTGGGTGCGGTAGCTTATGCCTATAATCCCAGCACTTTGGGGGGCCGAGGCGGGTGGATCGCGAGGTCAAGAGATCGAGGCCATCTTGGTCAACATGGTGAAACCCCAACTCTACTAAAAAAAAAAAAAAAATTAGCTGGGCATGGTGGCTCCTGCCTGTAGTCCCAGCTACTCAGGAGGCTGAGGCAGGGGAATTGCCTGAACCCAGGAGGCAGAGGTTGCAGTGAGCCGAGATTGTGCCATTGCACTCCAGCCTGGGTAACAAGAGCAAAACTCCGTCTCAAAAAAAAAAAAAAAAAGAATCCATTGCTAATGGATGAAATGCCTCCGGAAGCAGCCAGGAGAAACTGAGGCGGTCATAGTGAGTCCTACAGTAGGAAAGGGAAACGAAGTTTGAGAAATAAGAGAGCTAATATAGTTAAAGTTGTGAACCAGAAGGGATTTCTGGTTGAGAAGAGTGAGGAGGTAAAGCTGGGGAGTGAGTGCAGCTGGGAAAGTCTACTCTGGGGACCAGGGTCGGGAGGAGGCTGGCGAGGCTGTGCAGAGGGAGGCCCCCGAGCGAGGGCACTAAGGGCCGACCAAGACCTAACTCTAAGCGGCCGAGCAGCAGCTCTGTGTCTTACTCTGGGTGGTTGCCCACTTCTTAAAAATTTCTGCTGGAGGTCAGGCGTTGTGGCTCACGCCTGAAGTCCCAGCACTTTGGGAGGCCGAGGCAGGTGAATCACGAGGTCAAGAGATCGAGACCATCCCGGTCAACAATGTGAAACCCTGACTCTACTGGAAAAAAAAAAAAAAAAAATTAGCTGGGCATGGTGGTGCACACCTGTAATCCCGGCTACCCAGGAGGCTGAGGCAGGAGAATTGCTTGAACCCAGGAGGCGGAGGTTGCGGTGAGCCGAGATCGCGCCATTGCACTCCAGCCTGGGCAACAAGAGCAAAACTCCGTCTCAAAAAAAAAAAAAAAAAAAAAAAAATCTGCTGGATGAGAGCATGAAGAGTCCCTCTGCGTTTTGCAGAAGAGAAAGGGGAAGGCTACATTCCTCGAGGGACTCCCGCACTGCTCGAAGCACGAGGCGAAGTACGAGGCAAGATCCCCGTGGCAAACAGCTTCGAACTGTGGGCACAGAACAATACACGGTTTGAAATATGCCAAGCGCAGATGCAAACAGTGTAAAGTGAAACGTGAGTGTTTTGTGGTCCCGTGTATCAGAATGGTAGGCATTTACAGGGGTGGGAAATACATAGTAGTGAAAGGGGAACTTAGAGTCAAAAAAAAAAAAAAACTGTCATGTGGAAAACTGAGCCCCAGCTACTGCATAGAAGCCATAAGAGCGAGATCCAGCCGCTGGATAATTTGGTGTCCCTTCAAATTAATATCCTTTAATTTAGCAAGAGATGGGAAAATTGATGATTATTTTAATTAATAAAATAAAATCTCTCTTTATGCTCAAATAGGAGATTTGCTGGGGGCACTAACTAGAGCAGAATATTCTACTTATTTGGAATTGTGCTTTGTTTCACAATTTTTCTAGTGCTCATAACTGGAAAGCATTAGTCACTCACACTCACCAAGGGCAAAGATAACTTGCTTGGTATAGTTACACAGGCTTGGTCCAAGTATTTTTTTTCTAAAAAAAATTGTTTTTATGAAAGTGCTATGAGAATAGCAAGACCACTGGTAGTATATGAAAAGTGAATTTTACTTTTTAATCTAAATACTTAATGGTAATTCCTTAATAGCAAAAATGTATTCACACATCACTTACAGCATCTATACACAGAAATATGTTTTTAAAGTTTCTCCTGTATTACTTATTTATGTATTGGCTCTCACACCAATAAAACATTTGCCACGGTTCTGTAGTTTTTGTTCTCTCTTCAGTTGTCATTTCAATTGTCCAAGTAGATGACCTGGATAGGAGATATACTAAAGGGATTAAAATTAATAGTGTAAAAAACATCTTCCTCGAGCTATGCCATACATTGTTCAGTTTCAGAATTCAGCTGCCAGCTTTGGGTCTTTTTGGGATTGGGACAGGACTCTAATTGCACCAAGAAACATGCATGTATGTATCACAGATAAATCAGTAGGCCTAGAAGTGTTTTTACATTTCTATCCAAAGACACTTCCTTCTTGAGTGGGAGTAGAACTAATTTACATTTCATCACTTGTGTAGGAGTGTCAGTAGAAACCTGGGTTAAATAACTCTGAATCCCTGATTAGTTCCAGTAATGTTTTGGGGCCTCCATGAATTGAGGCATGGGGCAGCTGAGACTGCCCTTAGTCTGGTTTCACTTTGTAACCATGCTCATGTCCCGGAAACTCTCTAATCTCAGTCTCGGCATCTGTAAAATGTGGATATTAATATCTTCAGAATCTACTTCATGGGGCCACTCAAAGCTCAAATGAGATAATGAGTGTGAAAACATTTTCGTGAAGAGGACAATGTTGGACACGTGTAGGCTATTATTTTGCCAGTGAAGGATAATATGAGATTGTTAAAGAAATATTCCAATGAAAATCCTGACTTACAAGACTCTTAGACTTCTTGTCAAACAGTTCTCTTGAATCGTGGTTCATAATATATGAGGGAGTAGGATGTTACTGGAGAAAGCAAGGCCCCGCCAGCGTGCGACACTGGGTCAGGTCTCTAAACTAAAATGCATGAACTTGGGTAAATCACTTAACCTCTTCATTTTCTTCATTTCTAAAATTAGATGTTTGGATGAAAACTCTTGTATATTTTAGAAGTATGAATAGCATGCTTTTTGGACGGAGATGCTCAGGATTTGCTGAAATATGCATACTGCAAATCCAAGCACCTGTCTCCTTCTTCACTGATGCGTCCTCTAGTGTCATACACTAGGCCTGATACGTAGCAGTGCTCAGTAAAAAATATGTTGAATAGAAGAATGATAGTTCAAACACTTTATTAACTCATTTATGGGATGTTATATAATTTAACATACTTTTATTTCTTCCAAGAAAGATGAATGGTTGAATATCAAACTCCACGTAATTAATAAGAACTACTTTTGTAAGACTTATTACCTAAGGAAATCCACAAGTCCAAAAAATGATTCTGGTTTGGGTTTGAAGAAAAAAGGCCAGCATGCCTTAAAAGGGATGTAATATTTAAACTCAGGATTTTCTGGAACTTGGCTCTATTGCCTTGTCTATGCAATTTCTTCTAGCAGTAAAATGTTAAGATCTAAAACAGCCAACTTTATTTTTACTCCTTCCCACCCTCACCCTCACCCCCTCATCCTGGCCCCATTTTGGCCTTCCAAAATGCTCTGCAGCTTTTCTGAGTGACAAGCTGTTTCTAGGCTTAGGATCCTTACCCCAAATTGCTTCCCCCCTTCCTCTGTACCTGCCTAACGCCTCGCGCTTCCAGGCCCAGCTAGCAGCGTTCTCAGAACATGCTTCCTCACCCCTAAGACTATGGTAGGTGCTAGTAGCACCCTGGACATTTTTCTAACATAGCACGTCTATATCAGGTCATGTGTCACATTAGATTGTCGTTGAGCAGTGAACGTGAAGAAGGTCAGAGCACAGACACTGCTGCTACACTGCTTGGGTTCTGAGCCAATTAGAAGATGAAATGAGAATGAAGGTGAAGTGGGTGAGGGTGGTAACAACAGTACCTGCCTCGTAAGGTTGTCTAGAGTATGGAATGACGAAAGGGTTCACGTACAAAGCATATGGAACAAGGCTTAACACACAATACCAGAGTCAGCCAATACTGGAATATCTGAGATTCTGATTCTGGTATTAAATATTATTACTATTACCTGTTTGGTCCACTCGAGTCTATAAGGTATTTGAGAGTAGGAACCATATTTTATTCACTGTTGTATTCCTAGCACCGTAAATGCTCCATAAATATGTATTGAACAAATACATTTACCTTTTCTCTTTCACTGAAGCCATATCCCCTTAGTTGATCAGAAACAATAAACCTGGTGAGGAAGCCACAGTGCTCCCGGAGAAAAGAAGAGTAAGTGGGGAGTAATAGTCAAGTCAGTTAGATGCCAAAGCAGTTTTTTTTGTCGTTGTTTTTAGTTGGAGTCTTGCTCTGTTTCCCAGGCTGGAGTGCAGTGGCGCGACCTTGGCTCACTGCAACCTCTGCCTCCCGTGCTCAAGTGATTCTCCTGCCTCAGCCTCCTAAGTAGCTCGGATTACAGGTGTGTACCACCGCACCCAGCTGATTTTTGTATTTTTAGTAGAGACAGGGGCTTCACCATGTTGCCCAGGTTGGTCTTAAACTCCTGACCTCAGGTGATCCACCCACCTTGGCCTCCCAAAGTGCTGGGATCACAGGCAGGAGCCACCGTGCTCCGCTGCCAAAGCACTTTTGTTGAGAATAGGAGAAAGTTTTGGTAACATCACTGAAAAAGCTGTGACTGGTGGTACATTATAATAAATTAGCATGCCAATGGACACAGTAAAAGAACACAAAGCAGTTTACTGCCTCATTCAGCCGACAGGGATGGCGGGATGGCGTCATCTACTTTTAGTTGATCTACCGGTATAGAGAGTCTGTACCTCATGACGGTGATGCTGCATCTACTGCCCACACTCCCAAGCACTGTTCACAGTGGGATTCTGGGGCCGTTCCTACTTCTCCAGTCTCAGGCACTGTCCTTCATTTCAGCCGCCCTGTCCCACCCTTCACAGAGTTGCAGGTTTTTGCCCTCACCTGAAGCACCCAGCTCCTGCCTCAGAAAACCTACCTCTATGCTTAAGACTGGGGAAGCGATCTCTCATTATCTGCTATGACAGCTCAGTGGTAACAGCACTGTGTCCTCGCGTGGTTATCATTCTTTTGCTGGATTGCGCCCACGGCTTGTGTCTTCATTTTGGTGTGCCTCGAGCTGAGCACTGGGCAGGGAAGAGAGCAGGTGCACATTAACACAGTAAGTTTTCTACTATTGAATGAATAAATGGATGGAACCATATTTTGTTCACTGTTGAAGGGACGGATGGATGGGGCTTCCTGGCTCTCCCATTCACGCTTTCACTCTGAATGTTCCCATTTTTTTTTCTTGTCACATGGACTTAAATTCAGTCTGAATCTGACTGCTGACCATCTTGGATAATTTATACAGCTTCTTGGGTATTTATACAGCCTTTCGGAGCCTTATTTTCCTTATTTGTGACATAGAGATTAATTGTGAATATTAAACAAATGAGATGGTTCCTGGTTTATAATAAATTTCATGTCAATGATCAGGCCATCTGCAAATAACAGTTTTGTTTCTTCATTTCTAATCTTTATACATTTAACTGTCTTTTTGTTTGTTTGTTTTGGAATAGATTTCCAGTACTGAGAAGAAGAGTAGCAGTGATCCTGGGCTTCCTTTTCCTGTATCTAATCTGAGAGAGAGGGCATCAGAAACTTCTCCATTAAATCAGATACAGATTCATTTTAAAAGCTTAGTGAACTAAATACCTTTCTAGTTTTTGTAGTGTGGAGGCCAGTAAAATCTACACCTTGACCTATGTTACCTACTTTTCCTGTAACTCACAGTTGATTTTCCCTCTCTTCCCAACCTTGAGGGATTAGAGGTTCCACGCTATATGAAGCCCAGCAAGGAAACAGTGTCCTGGCCTTTAGCTAGGAGAAACATCTGTAGAAGGCAGGCTATTTTAGAGCCCATCTTCAGCCCAGCTAATCCCAGTGATAACATCCCTTCCTCCTCCCTCCACTTCCTTTGGGAAATACTGTCTCTTTTCCCTTCCCTAAATTCTCCTCTGGGGAATAAGATACACTTCAAAATCTGAACATATTAATGAAATATGCACTTTTATACATTACATTTCAATAAAAATTTACTTTGAAAAAATATACTCAAGAGAAGTTGTCCACGAATGAATAATGACGGTCCTCGCAGCTATTTCAAAAATATTTATTAAATATATTCAGCAAATATTCTTATGAGTTTCTGCTATAAAAGCTGAGCACAGTGTTGGACTCTTGGGACAAAATTAGGATTGATACAGACATAGAGATCGCCACTCTCGTGGAGTTTCCAGCTGGTTTCAGGAGAGAAAGCAAAAGCAGGTAAACAAAGTTTAAAGAGCTTAAAGCGTTTTGAAGAAGAAGAAGAAGAAAACAAAGGATTAGCAGAGAATCAAGGGGACTACTTTAGATAGAGTGGTCAGAGAAGATTGCTGTAAGAAGGTGAAATTTAGGTTTAAGATGAGAAGGAGCTACCCACAGAAAGGCTGGGGCTGAAGCTGGAGTGTTGATTCCAGGCAGAAAAGGGGGACAGGCACTGATGTGGGTGGGAATACAAGTCTTAGAACTTAAGATGAAGCAGCTAAATGCCACCAGGACACAAAACAAAACATAAGATTGGAAACCAAGCTGTGTATTACCTACTAATAAACCAACCAGGCTGAACAATCACTTTAAGGATCGAGGTTTTTTTTTTTTTTGAGACCAAGTCTCACGTAGTCACCCAGGCTACAGTGCAGTGGCATGATAAGAGCTCATCGCAGCCTTGACCTCCTGGGCTAAAACAGTCCTTCTGCTCCAGCCTCCCAAGCAGCTGGGACCACAAGAATGTGCTACCATGTCCAGCT
>NW_016108089.1:226979-254330 GCF_001604975.1 Cebus imitator | reverse complement strand
TTTTTTTTTTTTTTTTAGCAAGAGAACCAATACAAGAATGAAAACATGGCTGAGTTCTCCTAATAGGCTCTGACTGATCCACATGTCCCCATCATTTATGTCCTAGAAGATGGTCAGTTTACCACACATAGTCCTAACTCTCCAGCCTGGGTTACGGTGCTAGAGAGCTGGTGCTGGGAACAACAGTGTCTCCACCGAGGAAAAGAACATTTCATTGGTAACTGTTTTTCATGTGAACCTACCCCTTTTCCCCTGTCTTGTTTTCCCATCCTTTGTTCCTGAGTAATTTCACCATAAAAATTTCCAAAAACCATTAAAGTTCTGAGTTTGCTCAGAACGATTTCTGTTGAACTAGGCAAAAATCCAATTCAAATCAGATAAATAAAATGGTGGGGGAGGAGAATTTAATGGTTCCCGGGGCTAAAAGTGCAAGGAGAGGTTTTGGAACTCCTGGATCAAACAGCTCAAGTCCATTTCTCTCTTTCTGTGTCTCCCTTTCTCAGCTCCCCCACTCTCTGTATTGACTCCACATTCAGGCTATATCTTCCAGCATGTTCAGTTTAATGTTATCTTTTTAAAGCAATTTAAATTATCGTTTTAATGTTAGCAATTCCAACAGAGAAAGAGCGCTTCTTTGATCTTTTCTTCTGGGCCACATGCTCCTCTCTGACACAATTACTGGGCTGTGAGCTATGGGAACCACCGACTGCCCAGGCCTGGGTTACAGATCCGGCCCCAGAACTGGGCAATGAAGTGGTGGAGGTGGGGGAAGATAGACCCTCTTCTAGACAAGACTAAAGTTGAAGGAGGCTCCTCAGAAGGAAAATTAGAGTGCTGTTACAAGAAAGTGGGAATGAATGCTGAGCCATCAGAAAACAGTAGCCACACTCTCAAGTCCATCTCTGGGCTTCCCTTCTTCCATACAGTTTTAAAATGCCCTCACTTAATAACATGCAATTATTCTACATATGCACGAAAATGCATTCATCCACATTTCAAAAGGTAAATGCATTTTCGCATGTCTAACTCATTTTATTCATTTTGTTTTTCTTTCTTTCTTTTTTTTTCTTGAGACAGAATCTCACTTTGTCACCAGGTGCCAGGCTGGAGTGCAGTGGCGTGACCTCGGCTCACTGCAACCTCCGCCTCCCAGGTTCAAGCAATTCTCCTGCCTCAGCCTCCTGAGTAGCTGGGACTACAGGCACGTGCCACCACGCCCAGCTAATTTTTTTGTATTTTTAGTAGAGACGGGCCAGGATGGTCTCAATCTCTTGACCTCGTGATCTGCCCACCTTGGCCTCCCAAAGTGCTGGGATTACAGGCGTTGTCTTGTTTTTCTTTGTGTCTAGTTCCTAGTCCATGATCTTTAAGTGATTGCTCCTAGTCTGTGACCTTTAAGTTCTCCTCTCCATGACCTTTTCGTTCTCTTTCTGACAACCTCTTGCAAAACTACAAATCTGATCACTCCCCACATAGTCAGTATAAAATGGTAGAGGGGAAAATAGAGTAACTCCTATAGGAAAGCAAAAGAAAGGGTAAATAATCCGCATGGAGACTGTATCACAGGATGTATTACATTCTGCTAATTAGAAAAAGCAAGAATTACCTGCCTCACAGGGAATTTTCTTTGGCCAATTTAGCTTCCTTCAGTTCTACTCTCGGAAAGGATTCCTGTTGACTATTTTCTTCCATGATCACAACTGTAATGGGAGTTGGAGAGGATTCCATTTCTTGGGACTGAATTGTTTTAGCCACCGCCTTGCCTGCTGTTGTATTTCAGAGGTATGGAGTCTGTCTACACTCCAGACCCTGTCCTGGGAGTTTCTGTCTTTTAAGGAAAAGCCTTAGAGCCGATTCATTTTAACAGTCTTCAGTTTAACAGCCACCCTCTTAGCCTCTGCCTAGGGGCGACTTGGTGAGGAGGCCTAATGGAGTGGCCTTTTGATGCCCGGTGCTGTCCTAGTGGATAGCTCTTTTAATTAGGGTGACCTGTTTTAAGGCTGTCATCTCAGTGTAATTATTAATAGCACCCATACTCACACTCAGAATTGTCCCATTTTGATAAGAAATCATATGGTCACCCAATTAAAATGGGGTTAATTCTTCCCTTCCTCTGGCAGGAGCAGCACAGCAGGAGGAGTTTGATGTAGACTCAGGAGACGGTCTTTCTATTATCAGTTTTTTACCTTATGCCTTTGCTGTCACTGTGCAAAAGGAAGAGGATTTCAGTTTTTCAACGTGGCATGGCTCAATATATCTGAGTTCGGACCATTTGAGTTTGCTGGGTACTGGCAGAAAGGGAATCTTTTAATCACACTGTAATTTTTTCCTCTCTACTACTACATAGGCAAGTTTCAACATTAGCATGCCTTTTTCTTTGGAACATTTATAAAAACTATTAAGTCGGCCAAACTCCCTAAAACCCTGACACTTGTCAATCAAGACCTCTCAGACTCTACCCTGGAAATGCTGGGATCTGAGACCTCTCACTCAGTTTCTTGACTTCCATATCACAAGAGTTTCCAGTTCCCTAGCCTGGCATAGAGGGATCTTTCCTACGTTCACCATTCCTCAACTCAGCCAATTTTACATTTAAGGATCTGCGCCACAGCATCCCACTTCCAGCTGTACAGAACTCTTTTGGCTGCAAGACATAGAACTTAACTCAAAATAGCTTAAGCCCAAAAGGGAATGTTTTGGCTCATGTAACTAAAAAGTCTAAGGGTACCTTGGCTTCAGGCATGATCAAACAAGCCATAAAAATTTGCTGATGCATACATCCCTGCCCACACCCCTTTTCTCAGCTTTGCCTCCTTTAATAGCTTATCCCTCAGACAACACTGAATCGGCTAATCGCTGGGTCTTAAACACTATCTGCCAACGAAGTGGAGGTGAAGATGGGCTCTGCCCTACTCTAAACCCCAAGACCTAAGGGTGGAAAAGAGGTTATTTCCCAAAGGTGCCGTTACCAAAAAATGGGAAATGGATGCTTGCCAGGTTAAGGAAAATCAACAGAGGTCATCCATTTTATACTTGAAAGTTTGAAAAATGTAAGCAAATCTGTCCAGGCTCAACCCTTCGTTTGAAAGGTGAGGATGAGAATGATTATATACTTTGCCTCAAAGTGGTGAAGAAGAAAAGGGTAAGGGCAAAAAAAAAAAAAATTTTTTTTAGTTTAAAAATAAAATAAAAATCCACTGGGCGCGGTGGCTCAAACTTGTAATCTCAGCACTTTGGGAGGCCGAGGCGGGCAGATCATGAGGTCAAGAGATCGAGACCATCCTCGCCAATGTGGTGAAACCCCATCTCTACTAAAAATACAAAAATTAGCTGAGCGTGGTGGCATGCATCTGTAATCCCAGCTACTCGGGAGGCTGAGGCAGGAGAATTGCTTGAACCTGGGAGGCGGAGGTTGCAGTGAGCTGAGATTGTGCCACTGAACTCCAGCCTGGTGCCTGGCAACAGAGTGAGACTGTCTCAAAATAAATAAATAAATAAATAAAAATCCACAGGCTTGAAAGTTTAGACTTTTCTGAAGTTGCAGGGTGCCTTTCCAACCTATTGTCAATTCGGAAAAGACTTCATCTTCAACAGTGGAGGAAGCCTCCATTTTCTCCTTTCATTCACTTGTCTGTCACCTTCCCCTGAGGGCCTCAAGGGCAGGAGGGAACACATGACAAGGAGGAAAGAAATGCCATTTCCTTCTGGTCTCAGACTTTGCATATCTTAGCTGGGAATGTGCAGTTTGTTCATTTCATTCTCAACATTTTCAACACTAAGTTGCAGGAATTAGTTAATTCCACAAGTATTTGTTGAATAAGAATTCTTTTTCCTTTCTCTCTCCTCCTTGTTACCCTCTGCTTCTCTCCAAGACTTTTTCCCATCAGCTTTTAAACATTCCCAAGGATCTCTCATCTTAAAAACCAAACAAATAAAACCCCCCACAAACAGAAAAATGTCCTTTGATCCCACTTCCTTCTCAGCTACCACCCCGTTCACAACTAAATTTCACACACGACTTGTCTTCTTTACCGTTTGTATTTCCTCCCTCCCTAGCTTTCCTCTGGCCACTCCTGTCCACCCCCACCACTCACCAGAACAGAAACCTTATGGAAAGAGCACCGTTTTTAGAGAACACGAACCCAGTTCAAGGCAACATTATAGCCCCTAAACACTGTGGAATAATTGTGTGATGTCTGTCTTTTCAACTGGAGTGTGGGCTTCTTGGGGGTAAGACATAGCTGGTAGTTACTCAGTAAACTATCTTACTGCTGAATGTCATATGTCTACTCCAGGCATGAAGACTAGCATGAATAACGATGTGTTAAATAAAACTCGTTGAAATAACGAAGTGACTGGGATTGGAAACAAAAAGAAGGGACAGGTTTGGAATGGGGTGGGATGAGTGAAATTCTAATTATCCTGAGCTTAAGTTAGAAGTGTAGGAGAAGGAGGAGAGTGTATTGTATTAAAAGCAAGGTGAAAAATAGCTTCAACGGGGCCATAGTAGGCAATGCTACAGGCTAAATGCTACAAGCAAGTATATCATGTTTTTCAAATTGAACACTATTAGAGGCTACTTGGTTTGCCAAACAATAATCAATTCTTTGGGGAGGAGATTGGGAGAGTAGTTTTGCTGGAACATTACCAGTCTGAGAATGTGAAGGAGCAGAAATTTGTAGGGTCCAGAAAATGCAAGGATCACAGCAAAATTAATTTAGGTGACAGTGAACAGAGCAGGCATACAATACGACCTTTATGGTGGGCATACAACAGGAACTTTTGGGAGGTGGACGGTCCTATCTGCATGTTTCTCATCAATTCTACATTTTATTCCAGCCCATATTACCCCTGTGGTTAAGGATCTCTAGAGAAAGAGAACTCTAGTATTCTCCTAGTGGATAAACTTTACTTAAATGTAAGTTAAACCCCCCACCCAAATGTTGTAATTCATATGGATTTAAAACGCAAAATGGCAAGTAGAGATGACAGGTAATTATGACTTTTTTTTTTTTTTTTTTTTTTTGAGACAGAGTGTCAATCTGTCAAGTGCAGTGGTACTATCACTGCTCACTGCAGTCTCACACTCCCAGTCTCAAATGATCCTTCTGCTTAAACTCCCGAGTAGCTAGGACTACAGGTATATGCCACCAAACCCGCCATTATTATTATTATTATTATTTTTGTAGAAACAGGATCTCACTATGTTGCCCAGGCTGGTCTTGAATTCCTGGACTCAAGAGACCCTCCCATCGCGGCTTCCCAAAGTGCTGGGATTACAGGCGTGAGCCACCAAGCCCAGATACTTTTCTGATTACTTTTCAAACACATTGTAGAGCATCCTAGAACTTGTCCTTTCCTAGCTCAGTTTATTACAGTCTGCTCATGCTCCTGAAGAGAATACAGCTTTTAGTCATTTAGACTCTGTGTGATCTTTCCTTGATTTTCTAAGGGTCCTGAGTATGTGGTCGCAGAAATAGACAAACACGTGTGCAGGACATCATAGACTCCTGCTAGGCTGGAAGTGGAGTTCCTCTCTTGTAGCCAATGTTCCCTTCCCCTCACCCTTCCACTTCCCAAAATACACACACTCAATATACAGTGGCCGTCACATCTGTTTTATAGGACCAACAAGGCTGAATCCTAAAGGTGAAGGAAGGAAATACAGAAAAAGTCCAGCGCGATCCTAGCTCAGCAGCACACAGGTTTTCACGTCTAATATTTAATTTACGGAATTTATTTTCAATCTCAATTTAATTGCTTTTCTTGAAAACATGCTTGGGACCAGGCCAACAATGGAGGGACGAATGTCACCGGGTCGGGATCTGGAAACAATCAGCTCTGTATGGTTTTAAGGACGAAGCGCCAAGATCTTAAGGAACCTGAATTCCTGGTGGGCAGTCAAGTTCTTTAATCCGCCCAAGCAGGATGTCAATGGCTTCAAAGACAAAAAGAAAATTTATTTTAAGATAGATTTTACCTTTTTAGATTAATTTTTTAAAAAGGGAACCCGTCACAAACTCCCCGATTGTTAGAGAAAAGGCCTCTCCCACCGCAGAGCCCTCTGGCACCCTGGGACAGCTCGGCGGCGGCGTCCCACCGGCCGCCCGCAACCCGTGCCGCGAGCGCGGAGTGCGGAGCGGGGGTCTTGCGTCCTCCAGAGTGGCGGGCTTCGAGAGCGCCGCAGGGCGGGCGCGGCGGGGGCAGGACCCGCCGGCCGCTCGCGTCCCCAGGGCGCTTAGGGAAGCCGCCAGCGCGTTTCCCCCAGTCCCGGGGTCCCAGCCTGGCCGAGCCACCTCTGGGCCGCCCGCCGCTGCAGTGGCAGGAAGTCCCCGGGAACTACAAATCGAGGCATGCTGGGAACGCTCTCCGCTCCTCCCAGGAAATGTCCTTTGTCCAGCCCTACAGGAAGCCCCAGTGAGGAGTCAGCCGGGCGGCCAGCCAGCCAGCGCCGCTGCAGCCGCCACCGCACAAGGGCAGACGCGCCGCGGTGCGGGGCTCGGGCCGGGGCGCGCGGTGCGCTCGCTCCCCGCCGCGCCGGCCGCCGCGCAGGTAGGAGCGTGGCTGTGGCCGGGCTCGCCCGCCTCCCGGGGATGGGGCTGGTCGGGACCGGACCCGACCGCTGCGGGGTCGGGGTGTGTGTTCGAGTGCGGTGGCGGAACGGCTGGGCGAAGTTGTACCTCGTAAAACGGACAGTTGTCCGCTCCCCTGGGGCGCAGGGGCCGGGGCTCGTGGGGTGCTCTCGCGCCCCCTGGGCCGGGGCTGAGCTCCCTCAGGGGTGTGTGGCGAGGGGCGGGGAGGAGGAGGCTGAGACGTGAGGGAGGAGACAGCGATGCGAGAGGGAATCGGAGCGTCCCGCCGACCACCGAAGGGGGCATCAGAGACCCTCGGAAAAGCGAAGCCCAGGGAGGAGCTTGGAAGGCGAGGAGAAGGTGAAGGGCTTTGTGTGCAGCTGTGGACCTTGACGGACTGCGCCCTTCTTGCCTTGACTGTCCGTGCCCCCAGCCCCCGTGGGGCTGAGGGAGAGTGGGGGGCTCCGAGGAGGGGCAGGAGAGAGGCGGCAGGTCATCTTGGGTCCCAGTGAATGCAGTGAGTGCCTCCCTTCTCTTCTCCATTCGATCCCACTCAGAGGAGCGGCTTGGGGCTGCCATCAGACCGGGCAAATGACACAATAAGGACGGGTGGGTGGAGGGAGGCGCAGCGGCTCGCAGCCCAGGAGGGGTCGCGGTCTAGCCCCGGGAGGCCTTCCAACCACAAGCGTCCGTGTCGGCAGGTGGAGGGGTGGTGGACAGAGCTGGACCTGCACCTCGCGAAGATGCCCTGCAAGCACGGGTGAGGCGCGAGTTGGGAGCAGAGGGTGAGTAAAAGGTTGAGGGGGAGCAGCGACGCAGAGGCGCTGAGTATACCTTATGGCCAGTGTACATTATGGCCACACATCGGGAATCGATTACCACTTCCTCTGGGACTTTCCACGATTTTCCTTTTTCCTAACCACCAGCCGCCACCCCCACCCCCAACCAGCCTCCCCCACAGGAGTGACTCACTCACCCCTTGCTACATGAACCCTGGGCCGAATTGAAGTCGGTGATGTATCCCTGCCCTTGTAGCGGGCATATTTGTCCTTAACCTGTAGGATGACACCAGTATTCCACATCATACCCTACTGCCTTACCCTCCTCCAGCAAGACTGAGCGCCTGGTAAATGTGGCTGGATAATGGCTACAAGTTAATTGTCTTTGAGCAGCTGTGGTGGATGCGTGGGCAACTTTGAACACAGCCCAAGAGTAACTGTTTTAACTGAACTCGGCTCACCTAAGGGGCCACTCACTGTCTCTCCTTTCTCCCCTCACCTGATTTTTTGTTGATGTCTCCAGCTGTTTACCTTCTTCTCTCAGCAAGCCAGCATATGGATATTACTTAATGGGGAATACATTTTTTTTTTTTTTTTAGACGGAGTTTCGCTCTTGTTACCCAGGCTGGAGTGCAGTGGCGCGATCTCGGCTCACCGCAACCTCCGCCTCCTGGGTTCAGGCAATTCTCCTGCCTCAGCCTCCTGAGTAGCTGGGATTACAGGCACGCGCCACCATGCCCAGCTAATTTTTTGTAGTTTTAGTGGAGACGGGGGTTTCACCACGTTGACCAGGATGGTCTCGATCTCTTGACCTCGTGATCCACCTGCCTCGGCCTCCCAAAGTGCTGGGATTACAGGCATGAGCCACCGCGCCCGGCCGGGAATACATTTTAAGAGCCAAATGAACCTTTAAGAATGCCACTCATATGGCCAGGTGGGAGTATGCAAGGCTCACGGTGGGAAGAATGATGCTGTAGGGCGTGGAGAGAGCCCTGAGCCTAACATACATGACTGGTCCCTGGCTTCTTTAGGAGAGATGAGTCATTTGAACCAAGATAAAGAATGGAATGGAGAAAAAAACCCAGTTGTCTAGAGGATAATGAAGTGAAGGAAAACGGCTCTGTGAATTCCGATGATTTCTTGTTAGAACATATTGGCCGTGTGTGTGTGTGTGTGTGTGTGTGTGTGTGTGTGTGTGTGTGTGTTGGGGGTTGTTGTTGAGGGAAAGTTGATGTCAGAAGTTCAGCCAGGCCCAACAGAGACTAAGATGGTATCTGACTGAACCACGATCATAAATGTGAAGTCAGACTGCCCTTTACATTACACAAAGGAGCACATAGATGGCCTTTCAGAACTACTGGGATAGAGGGGTAAATGGATGCTAGTCAGACAGAAGCAGCAGCTGATGCGGCTGGATTGAAGTGGTAAATGGTGACCTCACATCGGCAGCATGACTAAGGCTCATGGAGTTGCGTCACATTTCCTCTCCCTCCCTCACCAAAACCCTTTGAATTTCCTCAGAATCTACATTTTTTCCTAATTACTAGTGTCCTGTGAAGCGAAGGAGAAAGGGTAAAGGTTGGCTGCAAGGATGATAAACTAAGGCAAGAAGGAGCTTGTCTGCTTAGGTAGAAAGAAAAAAAATAGCTACAGTGCCAATGAGAGGTCTGGAGCTTGAACCTATGTCAGTATCATATGGGCTTTTCTTTGTATCTAAGATCCTACTTCTTTTTTCTTTTGTATATTTGACCTGCCCCTTAACAGGATTCTTAGTACCACACATTATGTACAGTTAATATAATCAACAAAAGTAACTCTTTACTTTGACATTTAAACTTCTTTGCAAGTCAGTGCCTACCTACCTCTGCTCTTCATTGGACCTGCACCACCTTAATTTACCTACCCGTCCTTGAAGCAAATCGCTCCCCAATCTTAGAAGATGCAGCATTCTTCTATGTCTGCGATTGTCAGGTTGAACCCCATGCTTGCTGAGCATCCCTGTCCTGTTCCTAATTCTTTTGTACATAGCCTAGCCCAGCTGATTAACTCCCTTATAGAAGTCTTCCCAAAGTTTGCATTCAGAATTAATCTTACCCCTTGGTAGTTTGTATTATTTCAATGACACCTGCTTTAGGTGTTAATACCTTACAAGTGCCCAAAGGATGTTTGATTTGAAAACATGAATAAATGAAAGAATGAGTGAAAGGATGAAAAAAACTTAGTTCTCTTTCCTTTTCCTTAGAAAAGGGGATGGAGTCTTTTTTATAGACCTGTGAGGATTCATTGCAATTGTGCAAATGAAGCCTCTAGGACATGCCAGACTGAAGTTTTCCTTTTGCTCCTAGATTAAGAGACCCTGAAAATACCTGTCATAGTGTCTAGTATAAGAACATTCACAAAAAGTTGGTTGAATAAATTCTTTGCCAGCCTAAATTTCAAACTCTATAGGCAGAATATGGAGTGGATTAATTCCAAACAAATAATCAACAATTTTTGTCATTGTCCTAGACTGAAGAAGGTAAATCTTTCCATTCAGTTATGAAGGTGCAGTGTGCTCATTAGAAAAGCAGCACTACAAGGACTGTCCTGCTGTTTGCAAGTGAGCCAGACACCTACCATGCCACTTTTATTTTTATAGCCCAGGCATCTACCAGGATTAAAATGCAGCATATTGAAGTAGAAAACCAATTAGACTCTTGAACCTCCCCCAAAGACACTGCAATATAGTAGTCCCTCACTTATCTCTAACTGGGCAATTTTTCATGCTTTTTTTATGTCATTATAATAACGGTCACCACTTATTGAACATCTGTATATCAGCTACTAAACTAGGTGATTTACATGTGTTCCTTAATCTGATGACTTACGTATTGTTATCTTCATTCTAAAAATGAGGAAACTAGGGCTTAGAAGTTAAGAAATTTGTCTGGAGTCCCAGATTCTGAACTGAGTGTAGATTGGAATTTAGGTTTGCCGACTGCCAAGTCTGTTCAGAATTTGCTTTCTATGGAAGAAAACGGACAGTTCTTTATCCTGTCTTCTCCCGAGATCCTCCACTTCCCAGATTTCCTACCAGTAACATTGTTGGGCTTCTAAAATCATCCTAATGGATCTTATTCTGAGAAAAACTTTTTTTCTCATAGATTTGTTATTTTTATGTCCTTAAACTCTCATGACCATCAGTTGGAAAGGCCAGGTTCAGAATCCCTAACAAGACCTTTGAGTACAGAACTGTGTGTGTTTGGAATTCTTTTCTTTTTTCTCCCACCCTTGGCCTGGAATTCCTCTTGCCAGGCCAAGCCTCACTTCTTCTGGGTGTTCTTTCTTGACCACACCAGGCCACCCTCAGCCTCTCCTCTAATCTCTTGCATTGTTTGAGATTCTGCAGTTCAGTGTCTTCTTAATGAAAGCAGACTTGTGTGGGTTCCCACACGTGACAGAGACTCTATGTCCAGAACACAACCTGGCATCGTTAACTCGGAAACTGAGTTAACGATGAATTGGCAACGACTAAAATGCAGAAATGGAGGCATGAAACATTATTTGCATGTTGATAGTTTGCTTCTAGTGTAGAAGAGGGATCGAAAACAGGATAATAATTGTCTTAGTTAATTTTTACCCTTTTCATGTAACTTCCAAAAGAGGTAAGTACCTTCTGGAAATATGCCAGGGCAGACCACTGTAAGCTGAGTTTTCTGAGCTTGACTAACACTGGCGCTGAATAATTATAATGTTTAATGATTTGGTGTAGCAGAGGTGGGGCATTGTTTAGTACCTTTCCCTTTGCTATCATGCCAAACCTCTCAGATGTCAGGCACATCTGAGAAAATCAAAGGGGTTTCCCTGACTGCACTTGGGAGGGGAAAAGAAGGCTGGGGAGAGGAAGGAAGATTATTCATTCTCTTTTCATCAGAGTAGCAAGATTTGTGTGGGGTATGGATTTGGCATTCATTGCATCATGTATTGATAGGGGATGGTAAAAAGATCAGGAGCTTCTCCTCTTTGGGTAGAAGAGGGTTTAACCTGTTACAAGGTTGAACCCATCTCCTGAGGTTGACCAAACCTTTTTTCCTGACCTCAAGGGTGCACAGAACTCTGAAAGCCCTGGTATAAACACAGCATGCTGTGGGTTGTTATGAGCACATTAGTCATGTTGAAGGAGAATAGGACAGTTCTTGGGATCACTGAATCTATTAGCAAGTCATGTTCTGTGCATCCCTAGGCCAGCAACAGTGTTCCAGCAGGTGTGTGGGAGGGTCACATGTGATAGTTCAGGTTTCTCCTTCCTGTGGAGGCTAAATTTGCTATGTGTAGTTAAAGGGAAAGGGCCTACTTTTATTCAGAGAGTTACTTCGGATATATATGGTCTTCTGAGAAGCTTATCAGGATCTTACCATAATTATAAAACAGGAATAAACCTTTTGGCTTTTATTTGCTAAGAAGTGTTTTGCTTTGGCTCAGCATCTCAGAGCTATTTCATGTGCTTGGCACATCGTTGATGGTTGATGAAGTTTAGCAGGGCACTACAGGAAGATTTTTCCAGTTCTTGACCATTTTTCCCTCCTATACTTGGAAATCTTTGTGAATTTCAAAGAATCGCTTTATTTTTGTTTTGTTAGTTTTTAAAACAATCCTTCAGGCAGGTATTGATAATGATTTCTGATAATAGAAAGTGTTTTCAAAAAGCTGTGCTCAAAAAAAGTTCATTAGAATCTAATCTCTACAACAGAGAATCTAGAATAATGGGTAGTGCATGGTGAGGGTTTGATAAATATTTGTTGAATGAATATGTTATATTTTTAAAAGTTTTATTTTGATTTGTTCCTAAAATGATGGCGCAGACAATATTTTTACAATGAGGTGTGGTAAGGTTGTATGCTTATACATCATATAAGCTGGGTAAGATATTTCACAGGTATGTACATATATAATTTCAAAAATATTTTAGAGCAGTTTTAGGTTCACAGAAAAACTGAGCAGAAAGTAGGGTTCCTGCCTGCCTTCTGCTCCCACACATGTACAGCCTCCACCACTCTCAGCATCCTGCCCCAGAGTGATACATTTGGTACAACTTATGAACTTATATTGATACATCATTATCACCCAAAATCCTTAATTTACTTTAGGGTTCACTCTTGATGTATATTCTATGGTTTTGACAAATGTATAATGACAGGTATCTGCCATTATAGTAGGGTACAGAATAGTTTCACTGTCCTAGACACCTTCTGTGCTCCACTTATTTATTCCTCCCTTCTTCTAACCTCTGGCCACCAGTGATCTTCTTACTGTCTCCATAGTTTGTCATATGGTTGGAATGATACAGTAGGTGACCTTTTCATATTGGCTTCTGTCATTTGGTAGTATACGTTTTAATGTTTCTCCATGTTTTTTCATGGCTTGATAGCTCATTTGGTGTTGTGTTTGGATTTTGGCCATTCCAATAGGCGAGTCGTGGCATCTTGTTTTAACTTGACATTCTCAAGTGACATTCATGTTTTGTACTAGTTGGTTCTCATGCTGCTATGAAGAAATACCCAAGACCGGGTAATTTATAAGGAAAAGAGGTTTAATTGACTCACAGTTCTGCATGACTGGAGAGGCCTCGGGAAACTTACAATCATGGCAGAAGGGGAAGCAAACCCATCCTTCTTCACATGGCAGCAGAAGAGAGAAGTGCCAAGCAAAGGGGGAAAAGCTCCTTATAAAACCATCAGATCTGTGAGAACTCTCACTATCAGGAGAACAGCCTGAGGGTAACTGCCCCCATGATTCAGTTACTTCCTACCTGGTCCCTTCCATGACACATGGGGATTATGGGAACTACAATTTAAGATGAGTTTTATGTGGGGACACAGCCAAACCATATCAATGTTGAACATCTTTTCATTCATTTGCCTATTTGCCATCTGTATATTTTCTTTGGTGAGATGTCTGTTCAGATCTTTTGCCCATTTTTTTCATTGGGTTGTTTGTTTTCTTATTGTTTTAAGAGTTCTTTCTGTATCTTGGTTAACAGTCTTTTATCATATATGTCTGTTGCAAATATTTTCTACCCATCTGTGACTCATTTTCTTTTTCTTTCTTTTTTTATGTATATTAGCTTTCCCCATCTTTTCTTTTTTGGGGGGTGTGTATGTGCCAGATTTAATATAAAACTAGTTTACCCCAGAACTGAGAAACCACAATGTGAAATTAACTTGAAGAAACACTCGCCTTGTACCACTCCCACCCTTATAATAATAAGTGTCAGTTGAACTTAACCAGACTGCAGCCACAACCTACACCAGTCTGGGGGGGCAGTTGTCACAGGACATCCTTCGTTCCTGTTTCTTCACTTCCTAATACGAGCTTATGTTTATTGATTGAATTGGTGATGTGGTAAGTATTCCTGGTCAACACCTCCGATATGGCATGTAATCTTTACTAACTTAATCTTAAGAGCCTTCGTTTGTTTCTTAGCCTAATTCTGGGCCTTTAGAAAAAGGGTTTTCTAAGGCTGATGATTCTATGTAGGTGAAAAGAGCAATCAAGAAACCCATGCCTGGCTGGGTGTGGTGGCTTACGCCTGTAATCCCAGCACTCTGGGAGGCCAAGGCAGATGGATCACGAGGTCAAGAGATCAAGACCATCCTGGCCAACATGATGAAAGCCCGTCTCTACTAAAAATACAAAAAAAAAAAAAAAAAAAAAAAAAAAAAAAAAAAAATAGCTGGATGTGGTGGTGCATGCCTGTAATCCCAGCTACTCAGGAGGCTGAGGCAGGAGAATCGCTTGAACCCAGGAGGCAGCGGTGGCAGTGAACCAAGATTGCGCCACTGCACTCCAGCCCAGGCAACAGAGCAAGACTCCGTCTCAAAAGAAAAAGAACTCCATGCCTTTCTTGTCGTAGTAAGAAAAACAAAACAAAACACGAAACCTTTGAAAACTGCCAGAGAATAAAACTTTAGTCTGAATAGCCACTCTTAATGTTAAATACAAATCTTTCCTGAATTTGAATGTACTCTCTGCCCTTCCACACCCAGCAACTTCTTTAGTCTCATAATTACTTTGAAGGTTGAATGTTGGTCTTTCTTCATTTGCCATTTAATTTCTGTGACTGCTAGTCCCAACTTTCACTGGGTGGGAGAGAAGCAGCTGTCCTGTCGTAGTGGGACAGTCTAGTAGCATTCCCCACAATGAATGTAAACAGCTCCGTGCCACCTCTGTTTGCACAGCTGAATCAAGGGTTAAACCCTTGGAGTGCAGGGAGGACCCATACAGGGGCACTTGATACAAAGCGTGCTGGCATTGGGGCCAAGAGATGCCGAATTGTCTTTTGAGAATGGTCTGCCTAACCTTTGAGGCTAATTGCCACTTCCTGTCATGGCTCCCTATTTAGCAGGGTAATTAAGAATGCTTGGCTCCTGGTGCTAACAGGTTATTGGATCCAGTTAGGAGCGCTGGGTTTTCTCTATGGCGCTGCCTTACCTGATGTGATTTTGCTGGATCACTACATTTCCTAGTCTTTTTAGTTCTTCCTTTTGAGACTGAGGGGGAGAAATAATTACTCCTGATTTTATCCACTTCAAGAACTATTTGAAGGCTTCTTGTGTGAGGAAATTATCAAAGCAAATAAAATGCTTGTTCCCATAAGGGACTTACAGTTGGGAGGTGGTAGGGGAAAAGGGAGAGCCAAAAATAAGATATGAATTATTGTAAGTATGATTCTATTTAAATAGCTAATATTAGACAATAAGAAAAAGTATCTTAAGTCATGCAAAGTGAAAAAATAATAATTTTATCTGGGCACTTAATATTCCTATAAGGTAGGTTCAGTTGTTCTCTCTGTTTTATAAGGAAAACTAAGGCTAAAAGAGGTTGAACAACTTGCTTACGGCTAACAGCTAGACTGGATTCATACAGGTGGTATGACTCCAGAACCCTGTTTGGTTTTTTGGTTGTTTTGATACAGGATGTCTCTCTGTCACCCAGGCTGAAGTGCAGTGGTGTAAATACCTTCGGGGCACAAGCTGTCCTCCCGCCCCAGCCCTCCAATTAGCTGGGATTACAGGTGTATGCCACCACATCTAGCTTTTTTTTTTTTTTTTTTTTTGTAGAGATGGGGTTTTGCTCTGTTGCCCAGGCTGATTTTGCACTCCTGAGCTCAAGTGATCCATGGGCCTCAGCCCCGCAAAGTGCTGGGATTACAGGGCCACAGCGCCTGGCCAGAATCTGAGCTTTTAACCATTATAGGTGCCGCTGCCTCCAGAAAAGGACAGACTGGCTTTGTGGAGGAAAAGTATACCGGGGAGAACAGAGGCCTTCTGGGGGAATTTAGAGCAATCCTTTTGGGCTGGGGTTAGGGGACAGAGGTTAAGATGAGGCAAGAGAGCCTTAGGCTACATTGTTGGTGACTTAGAGTCTGTGCTTCTATGACAGAGTCACTTAGGGATTTCTGAGCAGAATAATAAAGTGGCAGTTATGTTTTAAGATTGATGCAGGAATGACACATAGGTGCATGTAACTAGTAAGAGTATATACTGCGGCGATAGTGGCAACTGAAAAAAGAGAGAAGTAGAAAGAACATGGTAACTGATTTGATTGAAAGGGTGAGGGACGGGTCAAAGTTGCATCCAGGGTTTTGAGCTTCTGAGAACAAAGACAGCTTTAACAGAAATGGACACCGCCAGGAGGAGCTGATTTGTAGCAGAGATTCAAGAAAAGAACTAATACTTGTTTTTCAGTCTGACATGGGCCAGATACATTACAAATGGAAATTCATTGAGTCTTTATAGCATCCTTTCAAGGTAGCTTGTTTTCCCCTATTACGTAGAGGATTAAACTAAGACTCAAAGAGGTGAGATAAGTGTCCCAGGGCACGCCTTGTGTCAGTGGCAGACTTCTACTTGAACTTGGGCTGTTGATCCCTTCGCATGTGCTTTTCCTGTTTCTGCGGCCTCCTGTCCCTTGTCACATGGGACATGCAGGACAGCACTTCAGGACTGGAAGGGACCTTCAAGCTCCTCAGTCCTAACACTCGGGCATCATGAGAAATGTGGATCTGGAGTGCAGGTCAGGGACTGGGTGAGAGGTTCAAATTTGTGAGGTCTTTGGACAGAAGGCATGTATAAAGCTATAGGAAGAGGCAAAACCGTGGAGGGAGAGGGAGAAGAAAATGTCAAAAGACACTTGAAGCTTCACCTATTTCAGGAGTTAAGAAGAAGGGACAGGGTGTTCAGTGAAGTGTGAGGAGGGCTAGACAGTGCAGTATCATGGGGGCTCAGCAAAGGGAATTTCCAAGGATAGTCTCAACAGGATTTTCGAGACCATTTACTGAGCTCCTATTAAATGCCAAGCACTTTACAGTGTTGATGGTGAGAGAAAGGAGAAGAGGAGACCATTGAATTTGGAAGGTAGAAAAATATAGCTGATAACTGATGTGGGCCTGGATCACTAACTGAATGTTAGCAGTTAACACTGTCTGCTGATGTCCCATCTGGAAGCCCAGGTTCACTGGGAAACTGTGAGCGTGTGGTAGTGGTGGTAGTGATGTTAGTTTTTAACTGGGGCTCATGAGCACTTATTCTTCCTTTTCCCAATAGTCTGTGAGATTTATTTGGCAGAAAAATGGCATTGCAAGAGAAAATATAATACAGTTTGATAATTGATTTTAGTCATTTAAAAATGATATTGTAGAATAAGGCAGTCTCCCCTTTTAATGAGTTTCAGAGTTCGAATGGAAAAATGTCTTTAAAGGTTTTTTTTGTTTGTTTGTTTTGAGATGGAATCTAGCTCTGTCATCCAGGCTAGAGTGCAGTGGCGCGATCTCGGCTCACTGCAACCTCTGCCTCCTGGGTTCAAGTGATTCTCCTGTCTCAGCCTCCCGCGTAGCTGGGATTACAGGCACCCACCACCACACCTAGCTAATTTTTGTATTTTTAGTAGAGACAGGGTTTCACTGTGTTGGGTAGGCTGGTCTCAAACTCCTGACTCCATGAACCACCCACCTCAACCTCCCAAACTGCAGGATTACAAGCGTGAGCCACCGTGCCCTGTGGTCTTTAAAGATTTTTTTAAATGGTGTAACCAGTACTGCTGAGGCTTCCTGGTTTTCCGCTCCACTTTCTGCCTCTCCTGCCTGTGTTTCTCTCTCTCACACACATACATACACACACAGACGATGACTTTTTTCAAATACTATACAAAGGACTCAGTATCATTCAGTGTTTACTGTAACACTTCATTAAGTCAATGCTAATTCAAACAACTGCTTTTTTTTTTCTAGCCAACAAGCTGTTCTGTTTTTCTCTAGTAAAAATAGCAGAGAATCCAAAACCTGTTAAGTCAGAGATCTTTTCTGAGGATCACAAGAAACTAAGTTTGAAGAACATTTTCTATGTTTTTCTAGAGGAAAAATAATTGAAATGATAATAGGCAAAAAATTAGCAGGCGTCTGGAAGAAAACAAGAAAAATGGAGTCAGTGAAATGCTGTCACTAAAGCCAGAGCACTAAACTCAGGAATATGACAGAGTGGGTTGGAAGAATGTGGTCCAAGGGCGATTGTACGTAAAAGGAATCCAGTAACCTGAAGGGTGGTCCCATCGTCTACCAACTTGACACCTTTGTGAATTTATATTGTGAGATTTTCTCATCATCTGTGGGTACATTCTCTACAGCAAAGGGTACTTGGAGTGGTGCTGTCCTTGCCACCAGACACACATCTGCACAACTTCCCATACGGGGACGGCAAAGCTGGTAAAGCACAGGGTGGAGCTGAGAAACTGTACTTGTAGTAATGGGTCACGTTGGATGAACTGAGTCCTTCATCCTATGCTGCAGTTAAGTGTGAACTAGGCCTCCTTATGTTGCAGTTTTGTGTAACTCCCCGAAGGCCCTTCTTTATCTGGGTATTTGCATGTAATTCTTTGCAGGCAAGATGACTTTCCTAACACTTTGAAGATTTGTTAGGAAGGAGTTGGTGACTTTGTCCAGATTTTAATTATTTTTCCATTGAGAGGAGAAGGATTAACTAACGAAGCATTTTGTGTACCGGCTAGGTTATGGCGTGATTAATGTGATTTTACTCAGTGTCCAAGTAAGCAGCTGATAGGAGCCATAAACCTGGGGTCAAGCTTATACATTAGATACATCCTAGAAAGGCAGGGTGTTACAGTCTTGAAGAATAACTTCTCTCCCTCTTAGTGCACCTGTCACATAACATGAGTGACTAGGAAGTGAAAAGCAGGTGAACTCATGATGCTGGGAGACCTGAATCGCAAGTGTGAATTAGCCAAGCACGATAGGCTATGTTAGATTGAATGGCAAAGGGGCATTGGAACAAAGGTTAATATGCCAGTGATTAGGCTCGAGTCTGCCCTTAACTGGTGTGTTCACGGGCAATTCACTTAACCTTTCTCGGGCTCCATTGTCTGATTCACCTGTAAAATAGGATGTTAGGTCCCTCACTCTCCATCTCTATTTGAAATTTACTGATATTTTTGTCTGTGCTGCTACCTGCTTTTGGACTTACTGCCATTGTCTTCTCCACCAGCATACCAAAAGATCTTGTGGCATATAGTGGTGAAATAGCTCTTATCCCTCTTACCCAAAAGCACTCTGGATGATTTCTGAATTGTTATGATAAGGAGACATATCATGAGTCCTTTGTAATAGCAGTTTACAACAGGGTTTTTGTTTTTTTCCCATGGATCCTTTCAGGGTCCAAGAAAAAGCTATGGGCCTTCTCATCAGAAGAAAGTGCCTACAAACACATTTCCATAAGGTTGCAGGGAGTTCACAGATCCTGAGACCCTCAGGCTAAGAACTCATGCTCAAGAAAAATACTGTTATTCAATTTGTAAGTTTGTATAGTACTGTTGCGTCTTTGGGAAATGCTAGGAACTAAAGGTAAGGAACCCAGACTGAACCTGATGAATGACTTAGTAACGGATGTTCAAGTTATGAATGAATCCCAGACATGCAAGCCTTCTTGAGACACGTGTCACTTTCTGGAGGAAAGCTGTATCCCGTGAGTGCGCGTGTGCATCATAGATTTACCGTGCACCATTGGCTGAAACAGAAAATATCTGTGCGCTTTCAGTTCTCATGTAAAGTGGGAACATGATATCTTCTAGTGGCTCTCTCTACAGTATGGTATGAAGCAATTTGGATGGCATCCTCAGAGTTTCTCTGAGTGCTGTCTGAGGACACTGTCTAAATTTAAAAGTTCTTAGTTTGGGCTAGTAAAGTAAATCTTTTCCTGTCAGAGTTCATCTTGTGGAGATCACATTTTCATAAATCACTACTGTATTACCTCCTTTTTCAAACATACACACTCTTCCATTTTTCATCCTCTGAGAAGGTCATTCTAGGCGGGACCAGTTATTGATGTATTTAATCTACTGGACCCTGACATCATTTCATCAGTTTGTCTGTCCTGGGGATAAAGCCCTCCCCTCATAGAATTGTCACAACTGGGACCCCTAATCCAGCTTATCCCTTCTTGGTCTGGAGTGTAGACTTATTAATAGTGGAAATAAACAAGTGAGCAGGATCCTTTTTTTAGTTGTTTGGAAATATAAAAGTAGATGAAAACGGAAACAGAATCTGATTCTATTTTGAACATAACAGCTATTCCTTTATCTCATTTTTAAAAAGAGCAAAAAGCATCAAACTTAAGTTTCTTTCCATTAGTATCCTTGCTTCCCTGCCCCTTCTCCCAGTTCCCATGAGCTTTATTCAGTATTAAGCCTAGTAACCACTCTTGTTTTGGCATGATTTAGAAAAGCAGGCTATTCCTTTTATGGAAATCACTGATATTTTATTATGTTCTGGCCAGTACTTAAATGAACATAAATAACCCAAAATTTCAGAAAAAAAAGTTATCCATTTAAAAACATAGTAAGTTTTCTAGCAAATATATAAAAGTAGATAGAGTAGTGTAATAAGCCTACATATATGTGACCACCCAGCTTCCACAGTGGTCAATATATGGCCAATCTTGTTTCCTGTGTACCTCTGCCCATTCCTTTTCTCCCAGGAATTATGTTGAAGCAAATTCCAGACATACTATTTCACTTGTAAGTTTTTCATTATATATCTTTTAAAGATATAAGAACTCTTTGTACACTTAATCTCAGTACCAACACCTGAAAAAGTGAAGTTCCTTGATATCAAATCTCTAATCAGTGTTCACAGTTCCCCGGTTGTCTTATAACTTCATTTTGTGGTTTGTAAGTTTGAGTTGGCATTCAAATAGGGTCAGTATATTGGGGTTAGTTGATCGTGTTTATGTTTTTTGAGCTATAGGTCTCTCTACTACCCCCCACCTTTGTTTTTGCCATTTTGTCACTATTGCATTGTTATTGAAGAATATGGATCATGTGTATTACACACTTTCGTATGATCTGGGTTTTGTTTAAGGAAATAAGAGTAACACAGGTATGTAATTGTTTAAAAAGTGTTTTAAAGTATATGCAAATGTTTTACTTCATGCCGAAAACTAGCTATGGACGTTGACAATTAGGCAGGAAAATTCAGGCATCAGGTGATTTCCTTACATTTTTATTCCTGGTTTTTTTTTTTTTTTTTTTTTTTTTTTAGATATCTTGGCAGATTATAAGGAGAAGTGTCACTTACCCACTGCTGAAATGCACTGGGCTGGAACATGCCAGCCATTCTTCATCAACAACACCAAACAGTTATTTTGGGCAGAGAGTTGGAAGAGCAGTTTTTGTTGTTGCTGTTGTTGAATCTACAGTGGGAAGCAGAGGTGATTAAATGTATGCCTCAAGTCCTTTGGCCCTAACACCGTCTCTCCTTATTTGTTATGATAAGCATTCTCTTTAGGGCTGTTCATTACAGTGGAAATATGATCACAGAATCATCTGGGTTGGAAAAGACTTCCTGAGGTCACCTGGTCCCATCTGGCAACATTAACATGGGATTCCAGCATCAACTTTCCCAGAACAAGGCTGTTTGCTGACAACTCCCATAACTGACATAAACCCCTTGTGCAGTCTTAGCCTGTTTTCCCTTCTGTCCTTCAGTGAAATAGATGATTAAATTGCATGTCTTTCTGCTGTAGGAGTGTGTGCCCATACACACATGTGGCTGTGTAGATCTTAAAGATGAATCTTGATTTTTCCCTGCTGTCCTTCATAGCACATATACCCTGAGACTCTATTCAACTATCTGTATATAGTAATGGTTTTTAGAAAAAATGTTTCTATGGGTAAATATGAAATATGATTTAATTCTGCAGACTACGCTTTTAAGCTAGAGTATGTATGATGGTTAATTTTTTGTGTCAATTTGGCTGGGCCACAGAATGCCAAGATTTGTTGTCGAACATTATTCTGGGTGTTTCTGTGAGGATGTTTTTTAGATGAGGATAACATATAAATCAGTGGACTTTGAGTAGATTACCCTCCATAATGTGGGTGGGCCTTATCCAATCAGTTGAAGGCCTGAATAGAACAAATGGACTGATCTTCAGAGGAATTTTTTTAGCAGATAGCTTTTAGCCAAGAACTGCATCTGCTCTCCTGGGTCTCCAGCCTGGCTGCCCACCCTACAGATAGATTTTGGACTTGCCAGACCCTATAATGGCATAAGCCAGTTCTTGATGATAAATCTCTCTCTCTCTCACACACACACACACACACACACACACACCCTATTGGTCTATGGGTTCTGTTTCTCAGGAGGACCCTGATTAATCAGTGTGTAAAAAAAAAAAAAGAGCCACGTATATGTCCTTGATTTATCTGGCTATTTTTTGGAAGATGCGTTTTATATTAAAGAACTGCAAAGATCATTGGAGACACCATCAGCAAAATTGAGTCTGGTCACAACTCTTCTAGTAAAACCTGACTTTCAATCACTTTTCCTTTTTAGCCTCAGTTTCTTCTCTGTAAAAGAAGGTTGAAGAAAGGGGTTTCCACGGTCTGTGATTTCATGAAATGCAAACATGGAATATTTGAGCCAGCTGCTGAGAAGGTGTCTAGAGATAATTCTGAGGGCTGCCCAAAGTTTCTCTCAGTAAATAAAACCACTGAGGTTGTAAAACAGTACTGGTGGTGGAGCACAGGGAATTAAAAAACCACGAACAGAAGGATTTCCTGGATGTGAGGAAAATATACAGGAAAATGGGTCACCCTGATTTATGTTGCAGAAGATTTTAATCAGTTAAATGTAAAATATGGATAGTAAATGCCAACAGGAAAACCTTTAGCTTTTGTGACTTCTCAGCTGAGGGCAGTTACTCTAACTTTGGGGCACTTAGGATCTGTGTCTGCACTGGACTATTCTTACTTTGTGCAGGAGGAACAGGGTGGTGGTGGAGGATTGGCAATTGTGATAAGCTGAAGCCTTCAGGCTAAACTGAGGGGCCCTAGCCTGACTGATGGACAGGAAATGCCTGACCCCAAGGGCGTTTGTGCTATTCCTGACCACAGAGTTTGGAAGGAGCCTCAGACCTGCACTGACCGTGGGGATGTAGGTTGATTGCACTGTTGCCTTGGTTTTGAGCCTTCTTTTTTCAACTTGGGCGTTTCTCTCCAGGTGAAAAAGCAGTAACCACAAGGCAGAAACCATATGATTTTAGCTACTCTTGTCTGGAGAGCGGGCAACACTTAGCCGCAGTCATCTTTTGGCTGTACCTGTCTGGAATTAACGTTCACCCTCATGCAGCAGTCTGCCACTTGGGTGGCTGGCATTTTGGGGTGGCCAGTCTGGGTTTGTGCCTGGCAAAGCCAGCTAAGGGGAAGTGTGCCTGCCCCGTTTGTATGTGGACACCCTCTGTGTAAGGTGCTTTACCCCATGCCAGTAGGGCATCCTCGGCAAATATGGCAAGGTGGCTCTGTTTGCCCTTTGCGTTCCTTTTGACCATAAACTTAGCAGTGAGGAGGCAGGACCCTGATGGTCATATCCCCTGAGAGGCTGGCTGACTTTTTACCCAGTTGGTGCTGAAGATGGACAAATGATTAACCCCCTGGAATCCCTGGTTAGCCCCCAGTTGTGGTCATGAGTTCAGCCTTTTGAACCGCAGGCTGAAACTGTTTTTCCAGCACTCTACCCAATCGGGTGTCCCCGCCTGGACTCTGCTATGGAAACTCTCCCTTGGGAGACAGTGGTGGGCAGGGGGCGTGGGAAGAGGAGGGAGGAAGAAGCCTCCAGCTGCTGCTGGCCGGCCCTGCGTCCCCCTGAGGAGGTAGGGAAGGGACCCTCGAGATGAGGGGGAGCCAGGAAAGGAGCTGCAGTCTAGAGGCCCGAGTGGGAGCCGCTCCTGGCCCGCCGCCCGCCGGGCCACTTCCTTCCCCTGACATGACAGCCCAGCAGGCTGGCTCCCTGCCACCTGGCAGCCGCCTCGGCCGGTGACTCCTCAGCCCTCTGCCCGGGGGGCTGGCGGGGCCCAGGCGGGGCCGGGAGCGATCTGCTCTGGAGCCGGCCGTCCCCGCTGGTCGGGGCTGCTTCGCGGGGGACTGGCCTCCCTCGTCCCGTCCTGACGCTCTGGCCAGCTGCTCCTTCGGGGCGCCCGTGAACGGGGACACCGCGGCCTCTCCCGGAGAGAGACGCCGCCTGGGCGTCAGCTTCACGGGCCTCAGTGTGCTTTATAGGTCACCTGGGTCACCCCGATTTAGCTCTGCTGCTGAGTCGAAGGATGGACCCGCTGCCCTGCCGTGGGAGGTGCGAGGGGCGCGAAGGCAGCTCCCGGGGCGCATCCGGGCGGGGCTGCGGGGGTCCGCGCAGAAGGCTGCCCCGGGGAGGCGGCAGCCGCGCCCCTGCTTTATCTTTGAGTGGCTGGGAGACTTGGTACTATTTCTGGCCTTGGTTTCTAAGTACAATCCAGGAAGGTGGGTGAGACCTGTGCATTCCTCTGCCCTAACCTCTTCATAGGAAGTTAGGTTAAATATGCAAAGTGGTGGGGCTCTTGTTCAATAGGGCTCGTTTCTTACAGGTAACCCCAAAGTGGGGATCGGGAGAATGTGCCAGTTAACTTGGTTTAAATTCTAATTCTGGCTCTGCTACTGGCTTCAGTTACCCTCCCCCTCTTCCCACCTCATCCCCTCCCTTCCTCTTTTTTGAGATGGGGTCTTGCTGTTTCTCAGGCAGGAATGCAGTGGGGACAGTCTTGGCTCATGGCAGCCTGGAACTCCTGGGCTCAAGCGATCCTCCTGCCTCCGCCTCCCAAGCAGCTGGGGCTAAAGGCATATGCCACCACACCCAGTTATTATTATTATTTTTTAATTTTTGTAGAGAAGGGGTCTTGCTGTGTTGACCAGGCTGGAGTCTTTTTTTTTTTTTTTTAAAGATATTTTTTCACATTTACTTCTGCTCTGTATCAGTGACTTAAAAGTGATCTTTCTTTCAAGTGAGGCTGAGTTTGTTTAGAAGGCTCTTGAGCATTTTCCTAGTGACAGGGTGATAAGCCTTACTTTTTTGAGATGGGGGTAGGGGAAAGGGACATGAAAATATCGCAAGTTCTAGAAACCAGAATTTGAGCAGTCTTATTGAAGCTGCCCAATCCCACCCTGAAGTGATCTATATCCAGGAAAAAGGTTTTGTGATGGTGGTGGTGGAGCGTTTGGGGATTAAGAGTTTGCTGTGTGGATTAACAAGCTGGAGCTGGAAGTGTCTAATGAAACTGACAATGGTGGTCACCTGTGTGTCATAGGACAAGCTCGAAGAGGACTCAGGAACATTCGACCCAGCCTTGTCATGGAACAGAAGCCCGGATGGGGCAAATACTTGAAGTCACACAGCATAGTGGTTGTGCTAGCCAAAAATCAGAATTGCTTCCCTTAGTGATTACCACTAGATGTAGAATTAGTTTTGTATGCTCACCACTTTGTTGATTTTCCTCCTTAAATTTCTTTTCCTTCTTACTGGTGGAAGGAGAACTCCCTTACAGATGATGTAAGTCAGGGCTTACTGAACCAGGCACCCACACCCTATTTAGCTTTAGACCTATACTCTGTATACAGGATGGACTATCAGCAGCTAAAAACCAACTGAATTTGGAATTAAACCTTTCTCCCTCCACCCACCTCCCTTAAGCGACTAGCCCCTCCCTGGTTCTTGTCTCCACATGGTGGGTTGTTCATTAATAGAACCTTTAGCAGCAAGGCTGGGGGACGTTGTTTGTACTTGCCAAAGGCCATTCTCCATCAACGTAGCTGTGAATCGGTGACCCCCCCAATTTAGAATGAGGGTGTGTATAATTTTCTTAAGAAGCTGGCTGAGTTTCATTATAACTACCATTTATTGTGTCTCTAACATGCCAGCAGCTTTTACAAACATTAATCTTTGTGGCTCGAGAAATAGCCCTGCAAGGTCGGAGACAGCCTCCTGGTTCTTATAGATGCAGAATCTGAGATTCAGCAAGGCTAAGAAACTCATACAAGGTAAAGTGGCTGGCAGAGAGCAGAGGATTCACACCCAGCTCAATCTGGCCACGAAGCTATCACACTGCCCTGCTGCCCGTTGGATATCCAGCTCCAACATTACCTAACACAACATGTCGCTAGTTTTTGAGAATGCATGGGATACAACAAAATGTACCTGAATATCTGACACTTTATACCATGGTGTCTAGTGTTTTTGAATATTACGTTTTCTAGATTGAGGTTATCACAACTCCTGCCCTTGTCTTCCTTTTTGTTGCTTCTAGAGTAATTGTCGTTTTTTTTGTTTTTTTTTTTGAGACAGAGTTTCGCTCTTGTTACCCAGGCTGGAGTGCAATGGCGCAATCTTGGCTCACAGCAACCTCCGCCTCCTGGGTTCAGGCAATTCTCCTGCCTCAGCCTCCTCAGTAGCTGGGATTACAGGCACGCGCCACCATGCCCAGCTAATTTTTTGTAGTTTTAGTAGAGACGGGGTTTCACCATGTTGACCAGGATGGTCTCGATCTCTTGACCTCGTGATCCACCCGCCTCGGCCTCCCAAAGTGCTGGGATTACAGGCTTGAGCCACCGCGCCCGGCCCGGTTTCTTTTAACATAACCTATCATGTTAAAAAAGAAAGTTGGTTTTCTGATTAAAAAAAAGGTCAAGTCTTCTCAAACTGTATACGAGCTTCTGGTTAAGAATGTGTGTATGGGAGCTAGACTTGCAAGGGTATGTATCCCTGCTCTGCAATTTATAATTTGTATGGCTTTGGAACAGTCACTTCTGTTCCTGCTTCCTCTTTTTGAAGCTGGAAATAATATCCTACTTCATTAGGTTAACGTCAAATACGTTAATAGCTGTAAAGCCCCCAAAGTGACCGAGATGTTTAACATTTTAATAAACTTCTAGCCTGTCTCTGACCTGTGTATACATGTGTAACTATACATGTAGGTATGCATATAAGCCAAAATGAAATATTTTTCAACCAGCTGCTTTTCGTATATTGTTGTTACCTTTCCTAACCTCTAAATAACCTTCTCTACTACCTGACAACTGCCTAAAACCCCATGACATGCTGGTGTGAATGGAACTGAATCCGTGTTACTGGGTATGCAGATTTCCAGTTTTGCACTAACATAACGCATTTTTAAACAAATTTGAGTAGCTGTTGGATGGTATCTGGGTGACAAGAGCTTCAGGCTCTTTTCAGAGCACTCCTAATCCTCCCTTCCCAAGTCTAAATGAAAATGAGAATACTATTCAGTCATAAAAAAAGAATGAACTCTGCCATTTGCGGCAACATGGACAGAACTGGAGGACATTGAGATAAGCTAGGAACAGAAAGTTAGACACAGTGTGTTCTCACTCATATATGAAAGCTAAAAAATGTTGATCTCATAGAAGTAAAAAAGTAGAGGCTGGGCGCAGTGGCTCACGCCTGTAATCCCAGCACTTTGGGAGGCCGAGGCGGGTGGATCACGAGGTTGAGAGATCGAGACCATCCTGGTCAACATGGTGAAACCCCGTCTCTACCAAAAATACAAAAAATTAGCTGGGCATGGTGGTGCGTGCCTGTAGTCCCAGCTACTCAGGAGGCTGAGGCAGGAGAATTGCCTGAACCCAGGAGG
>NW_016108089.1:206919-226921 GCF_001604975.1 Cebus imitator | reverse complement strand
AAGTAGAACAGAGGATACTAGAGGTTGGGAAGGGTAGGGGGAAGGGAGGGAAAGGGAGAGATTTGCTAAAGGATACAAAATTATGGCTAGATAAGAAGAATAAGTTCTACTGTTCTATCCCATGGTAGGATGACTGTAGTTAATAATATATAGTTTCAAATAGGTAGAGGGAGAATATTGAATGTTTCAAACATAAAGAAATGATAAATGTTTGTGATGATGGATATGCTAATTACCTGGATCTGATCATCATATATTAATTGCATCAAAATATCACTATGTACTCCATGAATATGTACTATTATTGGTAAATTTTAAATTTAAAAATTAAATTTTAGAAATGTTATCTTGCTAAAAAAAAGAAAATGAGGATCAGGAAGTACTCCCTTTGGATCTCAGAACCTGCCTTAATTCTGAGGCAGCAGTGTGCACTTTTCATACGCCAGCCCTAAGTGGGAACTCATTCTGGCTTTCTCCTCTCCCTGCCTTTACATCTAGAAAAACCATGTTTCTGCATGTAATATCTGACATCTTGGTTCCCAATAAATCACAAATCAGAAAGCTCTCTTGTTCCACTATTTCTATATCTGAGGTGCCCCCTAAGAAGCCCTGCTTCCTGTTTCCCAGATTGGACTCCTAAATCCTGTCCTTCAGGATGGAACGCCGCAGTCCCTTCTATGCCATGCTGGGCACTGTCCCTTGCCATTTTATGAGTTTCTGATGACATGCTTATTTGACTTCATTGACACAGAATCCTCCTGCTGGTCTCAGATTGGTGGAAACCATTGATTAGTCCCCTTTTAACTTCCCCACCAACGCCTGTGCTGTTTTCCACTATTAGCAAATCAATAGGTCATGTTTGATGACGCTACTCTTGCTGTCTACTTTCAGGTGTGTTATATATGCAGACTCAAGGGATGTACTTGTCCAAAGCATCTGGGCTCCAAAGAGGCAAAAGAGTGATGGGCAGAAGTGACTTGGCATCAGTAGTCACGGAGTATACCCCTTAAAAGGTTTACAGGTTTAATGAGATTTTTCTCCAACCGTCTTAGACAAGAAATCCCCAAATGTTGGAAACCTGGTGTTTTAAGCAGTGTACATTCTAAAGGAATTCACCTGCATTTCAGGACCTGTTGACTGACCAACCTCAGACACAGCCATATTCTAAGACATTAAAGGAAAGCGCTTGATTTTCCCTCTAATTTAGGTAGTGCATTATCATTTCTCAGAAAGAGTCAAGTGATGTGTCTGCCAACATTAGAGGGGCTGGCACGTCTTTGGGGTGTGCTGGAATGGCATCAGGTCTTAAAAAGAAGAAAAATGTGTGTATCACACACTTGTAAAACTCAAAGCATCTATTACTGTCATATTTTCCAAAGTGCTTTTTCATTAGTTTCCTTCTGGCACCCTCCCTGTGAGAAAGGTTAAGTAGCATTACCCTTCTTCCACTCATGAGAACACTGGAACAATGAGAGGTTAATTGACTTGCCTTGGGTTCTCTACAGTGAGGCTGACCCAGCTGGAATTTCCAACTTCTGCTGGGTGGAACTCCAGCTTACAGTTCCAAAGGCTCTGTAGAACTGGGGCGGCCCCAGAGGCGGCCTCCACAGAGGCAGAAGAGCTCCCAGCCACGGAAGGGGCACCTTGCTCAGCCATGTTCTTGCTGTTTGGAGACTGCCGAGGCAGAGAGCTGGTCTCTTCAAAGTCATAGTCCAAGATCTTCGACCTAGAAACTGTTTGGCTGCCTAGAGCTAAGATGTAGGAGTGATGGATGGCAGAAATAATTATTTTTGGCTCAACTGCTCAGTCTTGGCAGGGGGCCCTTTAAATTTGAAATGTTATCCTGACATCTACAAAAGGTTTAGGAATCTGATGTCATTTTCCCTCTATGATTCACATGTTGGCCTTTTCTGTAGAGGGGTTACCAATTATCTGATGTATGTTCCTGTTAAGGGAACATGTCTATAATTCAGATACTGTACAATATGTAATTAGTATGATAGAGATGGTTTCTAATATAGAGGGGCCCCTGCACCTCTTCCTGGCCTCACCAGACCTACTTGAATCATCTTGGCTCACTCCTTCCTGCAACGCAGATCCTTACTACAAAGCCCAGTTGATAGTGCCATTGGTGACATGGTCTTAGACAAGAGGTTACTATACTTGATGCTTCTGTTATTCTTGTGTCTCGATGTACTTTTCCTCTGGCTCCTTAAATTAGCCAAAATACTTGCAAAGTTGCTGCAGCTTGCAGGAGAGCGAGCTTCTTAAGAGTTATGAAAGGCATGGAAGTTTGAGGCAGCACAATTGCTTCATCCCCACTCTGCTGCTTATAAGTTATGTAGCCTTGGATTAGGGGCCTCTTCGAGTTTTGAGTTTTCTCAGCTGTAAAAATGGGCATAGCTGCTTCACTGGTAAACTCTAAAACCACACTAATACACATCCACATCAAAGCCAGAAGATGAAGATTTGGTCCAGTGAGAGTTGGCATGTGGTCTCAGAGTGAGGCTGTCACTGTTCTTCTGCCACCCAGTCCACCCTCCTTTGCGCTCACTTGTTTACCTTAAAATGTAGAGTGGAGTTTTGCCAACTGGGGCTTGGAACTCTATACATTTTATCAGACTTGGAAATTAAGGCTAGACACGGTGAGGGGAGGAGGCCAGACTGACAGGACCTTTCTTTGTGTTTTTCTCGAGCAGGGATTCCTGGTCACCTCCTTTGTCCTTTTCTTCCTGGATGAAACAAGAAGAAAATCAGGGTGTCTGTGCACACCAGGACTCAGAAGACAAAGGGATGGGTTCCGATTTTGAGGACTCTGAGGACATGGAAGGGGACCCAGAAGAAAGAGAAATGGGCTGTAATCCACAGGACACACACAAGAGAGAAGGCCACCTGGAGCTGGAGATGGCCCCCAACCCACAGGACTCAAGGCACAGGGAAACAGAGCATGACACCTGCACAGGTGAGGAGAAGCTGGGATTCTATGCAAGTTGCCTCATTCACACTCATTTCTAAGCTCCTCCAGAATCATAACCAGGGCAGCATCCTCTGTAAGAGAGCTCCCTAAAGGGGACCATTAGGCAGAATTCTGTACTGACTTGTCTTTCTAGTGTTAGCCTGAGGAGTGTCCTTTTCTTCAGCCCAGTCTGGGGTGAGTTATTGGAAACCTGGCGTTTTAAATAGTATACATTCTAAAGGAATTCATCTGCATTTCAGGGCCTATGACTGACCAACCTCAGACACAGCCATATTCTAAGACAGTAAAGGAAAGGGCTTGATTTTCCCTCTAATTTAAGGAGTGCATTATTATGTCTCAGAAAGAGTCAAGTGATGTGTCTGCCAAAATTAGAGGGGCTGGCATGTCTCTGGGGTTGTTAAGCATGGTGAAGAGGCTCACACACTGACGCAGCACTTTAGAGAGAATGCCACTATATATTAACCCCTGGAACGACACTACAGAATTACCCAGGTAGTATTAGAACCTACCTCATAGGGCTATTGGGAGAGTTAAATGAGTTGCTGCATGTAGTTACTAAGCACAGTACTGTGCAAACAGGAAGTATCCAGATGTTTACAGCTACGTCCTCATGTCCCTTTGCAGATAAGTCAACTCAGTGCTAAGTGACCTCCCTCGGTTCATGTGACTAATTCCCAAAGTGCCCATGGCCTCTGCCAAATGCCTATTACTAGCTTTGAAAGAGTGAATGCTGGGCCTCCACCCACCTCCTTGTTTCTGTCTTGGGGCATTGATTACTTTAGCCTGCTCAGCACATGCTCTGGGGACAGAAATGAGCTAAAATACTTTGCGGCCAGGACTGTGAGAGGTGAAATCCCTTCACCTGTGACACAGTCCCAGACTCTCTGCTGTCCTCCTCCGCAGTGCAAACAAGCATGTGGAGGAGGGCACGTGTGGCCTTTCACATCTCAGAAACTTCACTCTGCTTGTGGATAAACAGCCAGAGACCAACAGGTGTGTGTCCTGGACCAGCCTCTAACCTGCGCTCACCAGCTCCAGGCTCTGTAATCTCCTCTTTTATTCCCTACCATTCCCCTCTCTCCCCTCCCCCAGTCAAGTCCTGAAGGCCTCAGTGTTCGGTTCCAACGTAAGCTGTTTCAGACTGACCAAATGTACTTTAAAAATTAGTCCAGGGAGGCCAGCCGTGGTGGCTCACGCCTGTAATCCCAGCACTTTCAGAGGATGAGGTGGGCGGATCACGAGGTCAGGAGATGGAGACCAGCCTGACCAACATCGTGAAACCCTGTCTGTACTAAAAACAGAAAAATTAGCCGGGCGTGGTGGTGGGAGCCTGTAATCCCAGCTACTCTGAAGACTGAGGCAGGAGAATTGCTTGAACCCGGGAGGTGGAGGTTGCAGTGAGCCAAGATCATGCCACTGCACTCCAGCCTGGGTGACAAAGTGAGACTCCTTCTCAAAAAAAAAAAAAAAAAAAAAAAAAAGGTTTTTCCGCCATCTTTCCGTGCTGCCACAATGGTGTGCATGAATGTCCTGGCTGATGCTCTCAAGAGCATCAACAATGCCGAAAAGAGAGGCAGACGCCAGGTGCTTATTAGGCCGTGCTCCAAAGTCATCGTCCGGTTTCTCACTGCGATGATGAAGCATGGTTACACTGGCAAATTTGAAATCAGTTACGATCACAGAGCTGGGAAAATTGTTGTGAACCTCACAGGCAGGCTAAACAAGCGTGGTGTGATCAGCCCCAGATTTGATGTGCGACTCAAAGATCTAGAAAAATGGCCGAATAATCTGCTTCCGTCCCGCCAGTTTGGTTTCATTGTACTGACAACCTCCGCTGGCATCATGGACCATGAAGAAGCAAGACGTAAACACACAGGAGGGAAAATCCTGGGATTCTTTTTCTAGGGATGTAATACATATATTTACAAATAAAATGCCTCATGGACTCTGGTGCTTCTAAAAAGAAAAAAAAAAAAAAAATTAGTCCAGGGTCTGGTTAGGCCAGGTGGTCTTTCTCAGGTTGGCAGACTGTTCTTGTCTTTTGAGACTAGAATCTTAAAAGGCCTTGGTAGCTCTTGGAGCAAGTAAATCTTTTTTCCTGAGATCTCGGAGTGTCCCACCTGGTACAGACGACCATACCTAGCACAGGCACTCAGGCCTTCAGATGGCTCTGCTAGGCAGTGCCTCGGGTCCAGCTAGTGGGGCCTCGGCCCCAGGCAGCTGCCTGAAGAACTGGTGGGCAGAGGGGGCAGTGAGTGAACTCTCCTTTAGGCCTTTCCCTGGAGGAGCCAGGTGAGAGAGAGGCTGGACTCTCAGGGGACCTTGGAGGGGCAGGGATCCAGAGTGCCTGAGGCAGGGGATCACGGTTTTATTACTGAGGTTTCCTCTGGGCTTACCTTTTGAATGCCAAGTATAGTAATCCTCTACTGCCACCTTTTTGTGTTGCAGGGGGGCAGCTGAGTGAGGAAGAAAGCTTTTCTATCCGTGGGGAAGATGACCAACCTGGTGTAGCTGACATGGCGATGTTCCCAGGACTGTCTGAGTCTGACAGCATATCCCAGCGCCTCCGCGAGGACGACGACGAGAGTGCTGGGGAGAACCGGCTGGAGGAGGAAGAGCAGCAGCCGCCCCCTCCCATGCTTCCCTGGAGGCGGCACCTCTCCCTGGGGAGTCGGCACCGAGGTGACAAGCCCGCCCACCGACGCTTCCACCGGCTCCACCACCCCATGGCCATGGACCTCGGGGAGCTGGACAGCCTGGTGGCCAGCATCATGGACGCGCCCACCATCTGCCCCGACTGCGGGGAGAGCTTCAGCCCCGGCGCCGCCTTCCTGCAGCACCAGCGCATTCACCGCCTGGCGGAGGCCGCAGCCGCCGCCAGCCTGGAGCCCTTCGGCCTGGCGGGCGAGTGCGGCGCGATGGTGGGCATGATGGGTGTCGGCGTGGCTGGGGGCTTCGGGGCCGGGCCCGCGCTGGCCCGGCCCCCGCGCGAAAAGCCCTTCCGCTGCGGGGAGTGCGGCAAAGGCTTCAGCCGCAACACCTACCTGACCAACCACCTGCGCCTGCACACGGGCGAGCGGCCCAACCTGTGCGCCGACTGCGGCAAGAGCTTCAGCTGGCGCGCCGACCTGCTCAAGCACCGGCGCCTGCACACGGGCGAGAAGCCCTACCCGTGCCCCGAGTGCGGCGAGGCCTTCAGCCTCAGCTCGCACCTGCTCAGCCACCGGCGCGCGCACGCGGCGGCCAGCGGCGCGGGGGCGGCGGCGCTGCGGCCCTTCGCCTGCGGGGAGTGCGGCAAGGGCTTCGTGCGCCGCTCGCACCTGGCCAACCACCAGCGCATCCACACGGGCGAGAAGCCGCACGGCTGCGGCGAGTGCGGCAAGCGCTTCAGCTGGCGCTCGGACCTGGTGAAGCACCAGCGCGTGCACACGGGCGAGAAGCCCTACATGTGCTCCGAGTGCGGCGAGGCCTTCAGCGTCAGCTCACACCTCTTCACGCACAAGCGCACGCACTCGGGCGAGCGGCCCTACGTGTGCCGGGAGTGCGGCAAGGGCTTCGGGCGCAACTCGCACCTGGTGAACCACCTGCGCGTGCACACCGGCGAGAAGCCCTTCCGCTGCGGCCAGTGCGACAAGCGCTTCAGCGACTTCTCCACGCTCACGCAGCACCAGCGCACGCACACGGGCGAGAAGCCCTACACGTGCCTGGAGTGCGGCAAGAGCTTCATCCAGAGCTCGCATCTGATCCGGCACCGCCGCATCCACACGGGCAACAAGCCGCACAAGTGCGCGGGCTGCGGCAAAGGCTTCCGCTACAAGACGCACCTGGCACAGCACCAGAAGCTGCACCTGTGCTAGGGGCTGGGTCCGAGGGAGGCTGCCCGGTGGGGAGTCCGTGGGGGCGCACGTCCTGGGACTGACCCAGGGGAAGGAAGTGGGGAAGGGGCGGGAGGGACAATCTGAGAGTGACTGGGGAGCCTTTCGGTGTCTGGGGTTTCCCGAAGTGGGGGAAGGGTTGAGTAAGAGTTCTTTCCCGGTGCTATACTTGCCACCTCTCATGGAAGACATGTTCAGGAGATGCGCTGGGGGCGATGACTTCCTTAAATACACGCTGTAGGGGGCGAAGAGCTTGGAGGACCGTGAGGAAGAGCCGTTCCTGGGCTGGCATGGGAACAGGATGGCGGGCGGTAGACTAGGGCAGGCTGCGATGGCCTTTGGGAGTCTGTGGTGGGAGGGTTTAAATGAGGATTATAGGGCAAAATAAAACTCCCACCAGCTGGTAAGCCGGAGTTTGCCCGGTCCCCGCACGTCATCAGCTGTTGCCGCACAAAAAGGAGGGGAACCTTGTCAGTCACATAGGAAGGGATATGTAATGTACTTTTCCTTTCTCTGAGCCACAGTTAGCTGCTATTTTGAGGCATCTAGGGCAAAGTGGGCTGAAGAATGCCACACTCATTTCAAGGGGCAGCGTCTGGGATTTAGAAATTCATTTGTAACTGGTTCTCAGATGTGGGAAATCCTGATTCTGCTCCAGGTTCTTTGCTACTTCCTTGAAAATACTCTAGCTTTATGCTGGGTCAAGGCTGTTTACCTGGATGACCCTATCCCCCTTCATCCCAGGTGTGTGCCACACCCAGTATTTCTTTCAGGTCTCAACTATGATCTCTTAAGTACAGGGAAAAGGAAAAATCCCAGCTGTGTGTGACTTTCCTTTTCCGACCTCACCTTGATGTGGGCGTTTCCAGTGAACTGTAGATCGTCAACTCGGTTGCCCAGTCACCTGCTAAAAAGTCAGCTAGCTCAGAGTTTTGCTGGCCTTTACGTGAGAAATCTAGGAAAGTAAAGTGTTCACATTGTTGGGATGCGAGACTCCTTGGTCTCTTTCGCCTTCACGTTGCATTTGTTAGTGACCTCCACTAACGCCCACCTCCATGCATATTGATGAAGGACCTAATCGAAGTAAGAATGTCTTTTTCCTGCATGTGGAGGCACAGTAGAAATCACAACACTTTACACAGGAGATCCCAGTCAGGGAGAGGTGTAAATGCAAAATTGCCAAATAGCACAAGCAATGAATGTTTTCTGGTTGTTATAGAGATGCCAAAATAGCACTTTGATATTTGCAAAGTGCTTTATGATTTTTAATAATTGTTAGTTGTTTCTCACATCATTGTGAGTTAGATCAGTGTTACCACCCCTGTCTTAGGGAAGGCCTGGGAACTGGAGTGTGCAGGCTGTCCTGAAGGGAGGCTGAGGACAGTGTGAATCATTGTAGCCTGACCTTTTGCATTCTTCAGCTCACCTGCTAGGAAGACTTGCCTGTCATGATTTCTATAATAAGGACACTGAAAATTCTTATGCTTGATGAAAAACTTAAGGCTAGCCTAGAAGGGCCGAACATGTCCTTACTGACAAAGCTGGTCTTTGTCGGCTAATTAGGGTATCCTAGCTATGTTCCATTTTTAGTATGGGCTGTAGTTAGATGGCTTGTATAGATTTCAGTTACTTATACAGAACACCCCTGCCCTAGGTGAGCCTTTAGAAGTTAGAGTTGTGGAAAGCAGTATTGTTTTCACTAGTGATTGTTACCCTGCACATTTCATGGAAGCATCTTCACAAACTACTGGACACAGTTGAAGTGGGGGAGGGAGGCTATGAGATTGTTTTTACAGTTTTAGCAAAGTTCCTGTGGATGCTTGTAATTTATACTTGATCAGTTGTATTCTAGTAAAGAACCTCTTTGGGGACTATAGGAAAGCATGTTTTTGTGGTTATAAACAGTTAAAAATACGGATAATTCTGGGCTTGTATAATGTCTGTCGATATTGCCCTCTTAATTTATTGTCATTCACAAATGCAAATAGATTTTCAAACTATAGACAGTTTTGAAAGTCACTAATTCTCGTTTTCTTTTAGTCAGGAGTAATGTAAGCAAAGCCAGTGTCTGTTTTGAATTCTGACTTGTAATCTGAATACGAAGCATATTAGACCCACCTGAAAATGGTATAGCCAATTTGTAGGTAATCTTACTGCTTTGTGGGTTTTTCCCCCCGGACATCTACCTCTTCCAGCTGTTTTAAGTTCTCTCAAGTCTGTGCCTATGAAATCTCATCCAACTTTTGATTATTCATGGATTGATTCTTCGCTTTTTTTTTTTTTTGCTGCCATTTTTATGCCCAGTCTTGTCTGCATCAAATATACGACATATCAGCAGCTTTAGAGAATGGGTTCAACAGGGAGTGGAGAGTGAAGCTAATGTAAAATAGTTTAGTGGCAGTGGGAATCTTTGGACTTCGTTTACCTCTCTCATTATTTCTATTACCATGGATAAGAGAGTCAGCCACTACGTTGATATCCCTTCTATGAGCAAATTCTTAGCAGAAGAAAACAATTCAGCTACCAACACCCAACTCTATTGGTGCATTTAAAATGTGATTCATTTTTTTCCTACAATTCTTCAGGGAACTTATCTGCATTAAGTGGGGTTAAATGCATTCAGGAGGTTGTTACTTCTATCTAGTTTTAGAATAATAATATTTCTTCAGCAAACCCTGTTAACTGCGGTTCACCCTTGAAAACGTTAAAGGACTCTTTCCACCAACCCATTAACAATGGTGGAAGCACGTGTATTATTTGTTTTCTGGAGAGTTTGGTCGAGAGAAAGCTTCCGCTGCCGCCCTTTGCTAAGCAAAACCTGGAGCAGTTTAAATAGGCGAAATGGTTTTGATTAAATCTTGAGCTCAGAGTTGGAAGGAGAAAATGACAAGTTAACCCCTTGAGCCATGTGGTCTCTTTATAGTCAAGAGACTGTACATATGTGAAAAAATACAAATTAAGGACCTGTGTTCATAGACAATCTAAACTGTGTTTCTGAAGTTTGTGCACATTTTTCTTCATTGTAATGTTATTTTACAGCTGTTTGTTAAAATAGTGAATAATTTAATGACCCTAAAAGTAACAGGTTTCGTGTGTGTGCTTGTATTCGTGAGAATTACCTTATTTTCCGGTTGTTTTATTTAATGATGGTTCCTTGGGCAGCATTCTGGTGTTTAGCACCCACTATGGAATATTTGTCATTAAATCCATATCAGTCTTTTACTATGTCATTCTTCTTTGACACACATTAAATGTCACTGAGCTCTATCTATAGAAGCTGTGTTCCTGTAGAACAAGGGTTGGCAAACTCCCAAATCTGCCCTGCGTATTTTTGTACGTAAAATTGCGGTAGAATACAGCCATGCCTGTACAGCCACATTTACATATTATCTGTGCTACCTCACCCTGAATTTGCTGAGTGGGCCTCTGCCCACATTTCAGTTAGAAAAACTGTACCTGGTCCACCTAGAATTCTTGAGCTTTCATTAGATTCAGCTACAGATTTTCTTAACCTTGCAGAACTTTTTTGATTGTTTGCCTTTTAAATGAAGAAAGCGGTTAGTTGGAGTGAGGCCTAAGTTCCTGTGATTTTATAGAAACTCCCCAGGTGATTTTAATGGGCAAACATGATTGAGAACCATGTAGGACCAGTTAGAGACCCCTTTTCTTTCTTGGGGATTACAGTAAGTATAACACATAAGGCTCAAATTCTCTCCTCTGCCAGAATTATGGAGGCAAAGTGCAGTGCAAGGTGTAACAGGCTTTGTCTGCTCCTGGTAGGCCTCCTTTCACACAACTGCTCCAAATAGTGAAGACAATCTATTAAGAGCCAGGAAAAGCGCCTGTCTGGGCTGCCCATCAGATAACAGTGGAATAGGTATGGAAGGCTGCTGGTGGCCTGCACCGTCTTCACCACTCACATTCCGCCTTCGTCCCCTTCTCTCAGATCTACAGTCCCCCAACTCAGCTCACTTACCACAGCAAATCCCAGGCATGACTCGTTTTCTCAGCCTCCCTGGGCAATCACATAATTCCCGTCCTCTCTGCCCCTGGTGGCAGGGAAGGAGCACACCTGGCCAGTCTCCAGCATGAATTGCCTAGTGCTTGCTCCTCTGTCTCCCTATCACAGCCGCAAGTGCCCTGCAGATTGCAGTTTTCTGCTGCCAGACTGGTTTCAAGGTCATCTCTGCTAACCAGAAGCACATTCCAATGGGTTTCAATGTCTCACCGCTCCTGAGGGATCCCGGGCACTGTTCACAGTGCTCTCTGCATCCAGCCGGTGCTCTGCCTCATTCCAGCAGCCGGGAATGCGCAGCTTTGGAAGTCAAGGAGATGGGCGGCAGGTTGTTCCATACACCACGTTACCCTGTGATGAAGAGGTTGGAAAGGTGTCAGGGTAGGTGCAGTGTTCAAACTGGCATTCCCACTCACATATTTGAAGGATGTTCAACACAAGTAAAGGAATTGACAGACTCCTGTTCCTGGAGACCAGGGATTCACTGGAAGCATTTCCATGTATTCTTTTTATTCACTGAGGACACTCCGCTGAGATGCTTTTCTGAAAGCATCAAGGGCTAAAGTAGGGAGTGGTTCTGCCTTGATGTTCTGGCCTGCCCTGGGACCCCAAGGCTGTGTCTCATTAAGAGCAGAGCCCCTGAGAAGTTCACCTGTCAGCTGAGTGGGCATGTGCCTGGCACAGCACTCAATGCTAGGGAGACAGATATGAGAGAGGCAGAGATGCTTCCACATTCCAGCACCATTTAAGGGTGAAGGGGAAGGTGGATTTTGCTCCCTGCCTGCCCAACCTGCTTGTGGTGAATTATTTTGCCAGCTATAAGGATGACTTCAAGGATTTGGCCCCTGGGACTGCAGGGGGTGGGAGGGGGACGGGGGGACGTCTTCATGTCAAGGCTTCACATGTTATGCTAGGGCAAGATGGTGCATTCAGCAAAGGCTCAGCCTTAAGCAGATTCTCTGTCAAGGACTCTGAAATTATGTCACTGTCCCCACCACCGCTGCAAATCAGGCAGTGTCCACTTTAGCTGCCTTTGTTGGGTGAGAGAAGGGACAGTGTGTGACCTTGGAAAATCTAGCTCACTTTGTCAAGGGGCTGGAAAAGGATGTGGCTAGGCATTTCTCTTGTCAAGTGTAGTGTGAGCGAATGTCTGAAATGAGGGTCATCTCGAGGTTTCAGCTGAAGTAGTTCTGCTACTTTCTGCGCTGAAGTTGATGGATTTGGTAGAAATCACAGATACGACTTCACAGCCTGAGACTCACTGGACTGACACAACCACTCTTCAGTGTGGCTGCAGCCTAGACCAAGCGCTATAGGTGTTCTTGATCTTGGCCACATCTGTGCAGTGGAAAGATGCAGGCGTGAGGTGTGGGAAATCAAATAAAACGACAAACATGAGGCTCTTTTAAGATTCAGGCGCTTGTGCGCGTGTTAGGAGGCACGGTGGTTACCGGATGGTTGTTCCCGGTGCTACAGAGAAGGGGCTGCTGAGGGCGTCCTAAAGTCCTGTATCATAGCCCCTGGGAGCCTGGGAGGAGGGAGGTAGTTGCTGTGCATGTGGACTGTGTCCTCTGGGGTTTCCAGCTCTGGGGCAGGGTGATGAGGGGGAGAGAGGGCATGGCCTCCTTTTCCTGAGAACAGGAAGAAAGAAGGAACCCGTTCTGCTTTCCCTTTGAGGGTGAGCTGTGTGGGGAGTGTGCAGGGCAGAGCTTTGGCATTAGCTGGCCGTGCTCTTGAGCAAGGCACTGACTTTTCTGGGTTTCTGTTTCCTCTTCAGTAGGCACTGTCTGTGTTGGCTCTGCCCATTTTAATGTCTAGTGATTGTCTAAGAGTTTTAAAACCTACTTGGAAAACATCCGTAGCTAAATGCAAGAACAAGAGACTATATTTAACTCAGCACTAAGTTCTGCAGCTCCGTGGTCATCAGATATCAGGGAGGGGGGGGAATTGGTTCCTACTTGGCCCCACGTCTCGTCCTTCACAACACTCTGAGAGGTACGATGCCTCTTTCCCGGTGAGGCGCCACGTGCCGCTAGAGCCAGGGAAGGGCTGGGAAACCACTTCCTCAGATAGCTTTGGCTTCACGCAAACAAATCAGCATGTGAAGATTGTGTTATCATGAAGTTGAGCTGCAGAAGTGTGCAGGTGCCAGAGAATGCAAATCATCTCACACTGTTACAGCTCCGTGTCACCGGCAACACACTTCAGAAATGAGCTATAACCTTCACTTTGTGGGAAAGGAAACAGACCCAGGAAGGGGAAGAGATTTGCTTAACTTCGATGGCAGAATTGAAATGAGAACTTAGGGTTTTCACTCTTATTTGCAAAAATATTCTGCTTCTAAAACAAAAGAATACTTACTTGTTTTTTGCTCTCTTTGCCCCCTTATTGTGGTCCCTCTCACCCCAGACACCTTTATTTCTATGCCATGAAAAAGCTGCCTGTCTCCCTTTATGCAGGACCCACATCTCACAAGCTGATGTTCTGATGGGAAGTTGGGTTGTGTGGGCAAGACAGATGGCTTAGGCAGCTGACCTCTGGTTAAACCTGCCCTCTGCCGTCTTTCCAAATGTCTCTCTTCCCAGTTTTTTTTCCCTTCATCAATATTTCATTTTAAAGGTAGCACACTATAGGTCAGCATTACACACGGTGATCTAGGTGAACATTGGCAAAGTCACCTAACTTCCCAGGCCTTGGTTTTCTCACTGGGAAAATGAAAGAAGAAAAGGAGCCCTCAGTTAAAAAGTGGAGTAAAGGTCTCTAGATCCTTCTCTAACTTTAATAAAAATTAGAGATGAGGTCTTGTCTGGCCTTGAACTCCTGGATTCAAGCGATCCTCCCCCAGCCTCTCAGTAGCTGGGACTATAGGCGTGCCCCACCGTGCCTGATGAAGCTCTCTTTAGCTGTAAAATCTGAACTCCACAAAGACATTGATCTGCCCTGGAGGAGCCAGGGAGCCTTTTCCATTTACCTGCCATAGGTCAGCAATAGCTGTTTTGCCTGCTGCTGGGAGAAGTTCTCATAATCAGGACTGCCTGTGTATTTTACAAAGTTAAGTGCAAAATAAAATGTGCGGTCCAACGGCAGCCCCTCAAGCCAAGGATAGGACCTGGGTGATCGTACCGGCCGTGTTCCCAGAGAGCTGCTCTGCTGAGAGCTACACCAGGGATTTGACAGACTCCAGGCGGTTGGGGAGGGAGTTAGGGATCATGAGAAGGGTATTCCTGCCTCGGTGGCCAGGATTCATGCTAGGATGACAATAGTCACACAGCCCACCTCACGCCCACCCCTCTGTCGCCAGCACCTGTTCAGGAAGAAGGGTTGACTTCGCTAGTGCCGGCTCTTCCGTTCCTTGAGGAAAGATTGCACGTTCAATAGGGAGCTTCAGGTTTCCAGAACAGATTCCTGACTGTTTCGGAGTGTGAAGCTGACCCCAATGCCCCTTGCCTTTGGGGACAGAGGGAATCAGGGAGGGAGGGAATCAGTTCCTACTTGGCCCCACTTCTTGATCCTTTACAACCCTATGAGAGGTATCATGTCCCTTTCCTAGTAAGGTGCCAGGTCAAGCCACTTTCTGTTCATCCAGCCCTCCGCCTCCACCTCCTCAGTGAGCCTCTTCCATGCCTCAGAACACCGACTCCGTTCCCTGGTCACTAGCCTTGGGTGGCATCGTGGGCCATGATAAAGAAAGGATTCCCCCAAATTTCCACCAGAGTCCCCGGATGTCTTAAGAAGCACATGCCGCCCTCACTTGAGTCAACCAAGAATGGGAGATTCTCTTCTGAATTCAATTTTCAAAAGCAGACTTTCCTCTTTCTGTAGTATAAAAATGCTGCGGGCCTTGCAGCATTTCAGGTTTTGGATCTAATTCCCAGTCCTCTTATAACCTCGGCAGCTGGGCTTCGCCTGCATCAGCCTTCCCCCTTCCCTGCTCAGAGCCTCCCCTCCCTCACTCGCTCTTCACATGGCACGAATGAGTGCATTCTCAGTCCCTCATCCCCCACAACCCCGCGTGTGGCTTCTCATTCTTCCCAGCTCTCATCATGATGATCCAGCTTCTTCACGTTCATTGACACTTTGAAAATTCATCTTTGAATTCTCTCTTGCTTTGTCATTCAAAGCATTCTGCTCCCTGACTCCCCATCCCCTCCTCTCTCCATCCTACAATTGAGATTGCTTGTGTTTTATTTTTCCTCTACCCTCCCTCCTCCCTCCATCAGCCCGTGTGTCTATTTTGCATCAGGCACTGGGGACAGAGAGATGACATGGTGACCTACTGTCCTCAGGACATGGCAATGTCGGGGTGGGGAATAGGAAATATAAATGAAATATTAAAGGCAGTGCAACTAGATATGCACAAGGCACGGAGGCTGTAAAATGGGAGGCTTCAGATGGTGAATAAGGAGCTGGGAAGGAGGTGCTGGCAGGGGAACTGGGCGCCCTCTAAGCAGAAGGAACGCCGTGCCCCAGCCTGGTGGATGTAAAAGCATGCTGCAGGCAGAAGCCCTGAGTTTTGGAAAGTCGTTGAGGCACAGAGTGGAAGCATCTGGGGACAGGGCAGGGATTGGTGAGAATTGGTCTGGAGAGCCAGGCAGGGCCCAGGGCTTCAGGGGCCCCGTGTGTGCTGCGAAGGTCTCAGGCTCATCCTGACAGTCCTGGGGCTCCACCCAGCGGTTGGTTTGAAGGACGGGAGTGATGAGGTGAGAGGAGTTTGGGGAGACAGCTCTGGTGACACTGCTGTGGATAGGTTTCATGGGGGACCCTCCAAGACAGGGAGGCCTGTGGCAGGTGAAGGAAGGAATGAGGTCACCAGGGAGGAAGAGGACACGTTCAAGAGGTGTGTGGAGTAAAGTCGGTAGCTCTGACTGATAGGTGGGAGGGGCGTGGGGCTGCCATCCGGGTTTCTGGCTTGAGACAGTGGGTGCCTGGGAGTTCCGAGTCCACACCCAGTCCTGTCTAAACTAGCGGCCGCTCTGCCTCAGGCCTGCCTCAGTTGCCCCTGTATTCCATTTTGTTATCGACACAGAAATCAGGCCTTCATTTCTTACCTAGATTCTCGAAGTATCCTCCTCCTCTCTTTCAGTCCATCTTACAAACTGCTCATCTTCCAGGGACAGCTGAACAATTCCCATTGCACAGTGAATGACACCAGCTTTTAGCTTCACCGTCAATAGTTCTTTACCCTTAGCGTCCAATTTTTGAGAGAAGATGAAGTGTGTTATATGGGAAGTAACTGAATGTCAAGTCTTTTTTTTTTGATGCAGCGTCTTGCTCTGTCACTAGGCTGGAGTGCATTGGCACCATCTCAGCTCACTGCAATCTCTGCCTCCCGAGTTCAAGCAATTATCCTGTCTCAGCTTCCCAAGTACCTGGGATTACAGTTAGCTGACACCATACCCAGCTAATTTTTTTGTATTTTTAGTAGATACGGGCTTTTGCCACGTTGGTCAGGCTGGTCTCAAACCCCTGACCTCAGGTGATCCACCCGCCTCAGCCTCCCAAAGTGCTGGGATTACAGACACAAGTCACCATACTCAGCCCAAGTCATCTTTAAGGGGGCACAAAACTCCAACTCTGAGGTCAAGGAAGGAAGCAGGCAGGGTGACTCCACGGGTGACCCCGAGCGATCCTGGTCTGTGCCCATCATGTCTTTCCACGTGTAACTTCCACTTTTTTACTGGCCTAGAGCTCTCTGATCTGGTCTCACTGTTCCCTAGAAGTGACCCCTTTCCCACCTGGGTCTTTGCAGACTGCAGTGCCTCTGCCTGGAATACTTTCACTCGCATTCCTGTGTGTTGAAATCTTGCCCATCTTTTGATATCCAGCCCAAATCCAAGGACCCCATGAATCCCCTATGGGAGTGGATCTTCCTCTCTTACGGCACTCTGCACACCTACAGTGCGCAGCACCTAACAGGTCTCATATTTCATCTCCCCCACTGGACCACCAGACTGGGAGCAGAAGTGGAAAATCGGAGACCTTAAGCCTGGGGCAACCTGTGAATGTGTTTTGTTAGTTTGCATATTTTTCCCCCACCAAATTTAATTTATTGAAAAATTCTAACCTATGTTAAACACACAGAAAAGCTGAGAATATAATATAATAATGTGTATTTGGGACTTATCCCCAAGAATGAACAGATTTGCTCCTGAAACCTGGCCACCTGCTTTTTAAGATATAAATTGTTGCACATACCGCTTGAGCAACAATTTGTATCTTAAATTGTTTTTATCTTTCACCTTACGCCACTGCCTGGGCTCACGGAGCACACTGCTGGAGCAGGTCTTCATACTGCTTCCTCAAATGTAGAGTTAGTCACTATTGTTTAGATATAATGGGATTTCACATCATAACGGTCAGCCTCCGGCCTCTTTTCTGCCAGTTCTCACCAGTCCATCCCAGGTTCTGGGGCCCACCCTGACCCTTGAATCCTGCACACGAGTCTGTGGCTGAGTCTGGTAACCGGGCTCTCTTATCTGCCCTCTGTGCACATTTTTCAGAAGGCAGAAGGAGCTCCTGATGCCCCTTGCCCTCCTTCACACCACTGCCCAGGCTGTGCCCACTGCCTGGACCCAGGAACGCAAAGCTTTGTTCAAGCCCCACGGGCTCCTGTGGCTTTTCCCAGTGACTTCAGCTCAGCTCCATTCTCTGTACTCATATACACCTAGCCCTTAAGCCCATGGCTGAGCACTTCCTGTGCGTTCATTCATTCCTTCACCAGGTACCCTGCAGAGCCACCCAGGTGGAGAAAAGGGACCCAAAAGTCCCAGCCAGGTCAGGTGTCCTTGTTCTTTCCTCCTAGCCTTTGCTGCCCCCGTGTGGTGCATCACTGGAGGTGCAGTGGGGCTGGGTGAAGGCGGCCTGCCCTCCTGGCACCCTCAGGTATATAGGAAGGGATGGCACATTTTGTTGGCCACAACACTCCGAGGCCTTTGTGCTTGTTCGGCTGAGACTGCTGACCCATACTGCCCCCGTCTCTTTCTTTGAACACCCCTTGCTGCCCGTTGGAGACAGGTCCTTTTCCTTCCCTTCCCTGTGAAAATTGATCTGGTGGTTTCATGGGTGTGGGGTTTCACTAGGCTGAAAAACAAGGGGAAAGGCTCTTGCCCCAGATTCCACCACCCTCCTTTTGTTCACATGGCATTTGGCATTAGCACGTGGATGGTGTGCATGCCTTACAAGATCTGCACTGAGGGTGGCCCTTGCATTTTGTGTGGTGGCCAGAGAAGGATGGGCGTTTCACTTTTCACCTTACCCCGCTGCCTGGGGTCCCTCCTCCCTGATGCTCGTGCTGACCTTCTGTCCCTTGGGGTTTTGATGGTGGTGGAAATCTGTTCATCGGGGCCAGAATATGATTCCCTTTTCAGAATGAACACGAAAACTAACTCCTTTGTGGTAATTAAATACAACTGATTAATGATCCGTTAATTTCCTGTGTAAGAAAGAAGTCATCTTGATGTATGGGTGTGACTGTCATCAAGGCTGTGATACACCCAGGTCTAGATGGAGACAGCTTCCCCTCCCCACATTCCGGACCCACAGAAACCTCCTCACCTGCTTGAGTTGGACTCTGTCCCTGATCCCCTGACAGTGTTTCTTTTGACCGTGTTTTCACTGATTGGTTAATGACTGTGTCATCTTTGAAGACCTCAAACTTGTCTTGATTGGCCTCCTGTCTTCAGAAAAATTGAGAAGAATGAGAGAACCAGTGTTTAAAGAGGAGATGGATGGAAGAAAGAGGCTGAGGATACAGAAGAATAAAGGAAGAAAGGATGTGATTTAAAGAAGGAAAAGAAAAAAGAGAGAGAGGCGGTTAAATCCGGGGATGTGGGATAGGAGACTTCTAATTTTGGGCTGAGTAGAATGTGTATTTTGGGAGAAGTTCACACTTGTTTTCTTTATTTGCCCAGGAACCCACGCTGTGGCTCATTGTGTGACTTGAAAGGGGGAAATGCAGGGTTATGAGTGACCAGAATGGCCAACACACACATACAGCCAGGTGTGCTCCAGAGAGAGACCTTCAGGGAAATTGGCACTGAAGCTGGTGGTGGCTGGATGCATTTTTGCTTCTCTCTGCCCTGCTCAGGGCCACTTGGAAAGGCATGCAAACCCTTTCAGATGCCCGTCAGGGAGTCTCCTTAGTTCTAGAGAGTCCTCTGCATGGGGTTGGGCAAGAAGGAGGTAACTCCAGAAAGCTGGGGCTCTCCCAAGGATCAGCACCCCATGCTTCAGGGCTCTGTTGTGTCACTGACAAGACCAGTTCAGGCTGCGTGACTCGGTGGAAGGATAAGGACTTTCAAGGCCAATTGGTTGGTAGCAGGCCTAGTCACTAATCGGTTAGTGTGACTGTGAGCAAGTTTCCTCACCAGTAAAATGGGAATAGTCAGCCACACCTGATAGGTTTCTGATGAGTATTAAATGAGGTAATATATGTCATATGTAGGTCAGGTTGTACATGCCTGAAACATAGTAGAGATTATTCAGTCTTCATCTGCCCTTCCTGACTTTCCCACTACTCTGCCCACTCCCCAGACCCCAGCTTATTGCTATTCTTCTAAGTTAAAGATGGTGACACTTGGAAATGAAAGGGAAAGGAGGAGCGTATGTATTAACGGAAACCAGGTCAGGCATGAAAACATTTATTGCTCTTCTCATTGAACTGTGTAAAGAAATAGGAGATTTAAAAGAAAAGAAATGCTTTCTCATTTAAGAGGAGAAATGGAGCTCTAGTAGGAAAAAGAGGCCCTCAAGTTAAAAGAGACCCTCAAGTTAAAAGAGATCACAATTGCTCAGAATCAGCCACTGAGATTTGGAAGAAAGCTTTCTGTCCTGTGCTATGTGATTAGGACACAAAGCTTTCCGATGGACCAGTGATTGCACAGGTTTTGATGACAGTAAGTTGGCCATTTTGTGAAAGGAGGCAGCAGGACCTGGGCGTGTGCTCTTGTCACCTTCTGTCTGACGCCAAGAGGGTGGAGCTTCACGGCATCTCCCGACAATACCCACGTGGGCATCCCCGTCATCCTTAAATCACTGAGTCTTGGACTTCAGCATCTCCTTGTGCCGGTCCACAAGGGAACCAACCCACTCCACGGTTTTCTGCCTGGCTTCCTCCCAGCTGTAGAGCGGCTTATA
>NW_016108089.1:205064-206299 GCF_001604975.1 Cebus imitator | reverse complement strand
TTTTTGAGAGTCCACCCATTAGCCGCCAGCACAGCCTTCTCAGCAAGCTGTTTGCTGTACGGATAGGGAGCAGACCATGTGTTTTCCAGAGGCTGTTCTTCGTGGCCGTTCTGGATGACTTCCTTGTAGGAGTTGGGCCCAGCCACCTCTAGGGTGCTGGTGTAGATGAAGACTGGCACACTAGCGTGGACACAGGCCTCCAACAGGAGCTGGGTACCTGCCCACGAAGAGCAAGCTGTCAATGTCAGGAAGTACCCCTAAATATCCCTAAGGGGCCGCAACCACGTGCACAGATCTGTGTGCCCCACTCCCCACTCCCAAGTGCAGGGGTTATAACAGACTCGGGGTACTTTCTTCCATGGCTCTAATGGAGACTGGGTCATTTCACAGCCATAGGAAAAATACCAAAATGAAAAGAAACCGACACGTGGGTTCTGGAGAGCAAGAATTTCTAAGCTTTTGGGTGTATAGATGTGTGTGCGTGTGCACGCATGTATACTTTAATTTTGGCAAAGGACCTAGGGTTATTACTTTGTATTTTGCCAAGTAAGGATGTTGAAAACTTATGTGACATCAATACCATTAAAGGGAGATTGTTGAAAAACTAAAAAATCAGGAAGCTGTACTCTGAGAATATGGCTAGTCCTAGTCCTTATTCAGAAAAGGTCAGTGGAAGAATTTACATCACACACACACACACACACACACACACACAGAGTTGTATATAAGCAATATACACTCTTGGATATACATGCAATTGCTGGTATTTTTCTCATTTTGTTGAGGACTAATAAAACTTTGTCACAAGCACCATCCCTGGAGTCACTGAGCAAACAGTGGGCTGTGGGAGCATGCTGGAGACCCACAGTCTTTTCCTGAGTGGGCGTTCCCTGGGAAAGCTGCTTCCAATTCTGGCTGTGACTCTGTTTACCCAGTTATGTAAAATGGAGGCTGATAAACCTTCCTTTAAGCCCTGCCCTGGCATTTCCTGTGGAGCCTGGTGGACTGGGGAGGGAGTGCGCCCTCTGCTGGCAACACCTGCCCTGGGAGGACCTTGCAGCCTCCCCTGAGCTGTGTGGAAGGGAAGCTCATGGAGGTGTTTGGAGTGCCTTCCCTTGAAGAAGGAAGGAATTTCCTAGGCAAAGGATTTTTCTTTTCTCTCTCTCTCTCTCTCTCTCTCTCTTTCTTTCTTTCTTTCTTTCTTTCTTTCTTTCTTTCTTTCTTTCTTTCTTTCT